>NC_060279.1:19787060-20087060 GCF_021613505.1 Equus quagga | reverse complement strand
CTTTAGCAAACTACCAAACAATCCATTCCTGAATTTCCTACAATATTCCTCAGTTTGGGATGAGGACCAGCTTCCCAGGATTGGTCTCATTTGTCCAGCTCTTCTGGGTCTCTCAAAACAAATTGTTTCACATAGTCTGGAAATAAAGTCAAAACTTCTTAAAAGGATTTATGGGACCCTCCATATTTTGGCATCTGCTTAATTCTCCAGCCTTTTAGCCACATTCAACTACTCACTCACCTCTGAGCCTTTACAAAACCTATGACCTCTTTAGAGAATGGTCTTTTCCCGCTGACTCTTTTTCCCTGCCCTCCTTCCTAGCCACCACCAGGGTAACTCTTGGTCATCACTGCAGAGTGGGGCAGAGGTCAAGAGCCAAAGGTAGCCAACCTTACTTTACACCCTGGCTCTGCCACTTACTACCCATATTAGGTTTGGGCAAGTTACCTCACTTCTTATGCTTCTGTTTCTTCACTATAAGCTAGGGATAAATTACAGTGCCGACCTCAAGGGATTGTTAAAGTATTCATTAACTAATTTAGGTAATATATGTAAAGCATGTAGAACTGTGTCTGGCTCAATGAGGGTCAGCTAATATTATTGTGATTCAGATTTTAGCTTAGCTGTTACATTCCTCGGGGACCACTTAGTCCTGGTTTAGTGACCCTGCGTGCATCCTAATTGTACCCTGTGCTTGTCCTTATCACATCACTTATCACACAGTATTGTAACACGGGAAAGAATTCTAAACTGAGGCGAGCTAGAGAAGCTCTCTTTGTAGGTATTTAACACTGTCACCACAGAGTAATTATACTTCATCTCTGTGCCCTCTCTCCTGTATTGAATATTCAAATCAATTAAAGAACATCCCTTAAATTCCCAAACCACAGCCTTCGAATATACCACATAAAAAGTTTAGTTTTCAAAGGAGGACAAGATGAAACCATGTCTGTGAAACATCCCATTCTTTCCTACTGGGCCCACAGAACTTCTTTTCACATGCTAATTCACTACAGTGAGTCAGGAAGCTGTTTCATTTCTGTGGCATGTTTCACGTGCTTTTACCAAGTTTCTCTACACGGAAAGGCTAGAATGCCTTGTGGAGTTCATTATGATGGATTTCTACCCCTGTCATAGATGTTTCCAGCTCTGCCTCACACTTGGTGATAAATATCCAGATGTATATAACACACAGACAGGCATATACGTCTCATCTTTTACTACCTTTACACATGTTTTACCACTGCTTCTAATACTATTGTCACATCCTAGAAATGTCATAGGATACGCGCAAAATCTAGTAAATTACTCCTTCCAGGCCCCGAACTTCCTGGGAGTCAAGAGCCTGGGAGGCTTGACTGTGTCTGAACACGTAAGAGGAACCCAGGATAAAGATGACACATTCAGCCACTCTTCTGAATACTTTCAGACAGGGAGGAGTGAAGTTTGGTGTAGATCAAACATCTGGGGAAACTGATGGAATTTTGCATTTGCCATCCATATGTTTCTAGGTACTGCCCCAGTTTCCTTAATCTCGTTTTGTCTCCTTGACATCAAAACAGCTGATCTGCTGAATTTTTCATTTGATCTTACTCTCTACTCCCAAGCTTCTGCCTGTTCCACCTAACTGTTAACTCTCTAAACAGTTCTGATACTACAATCCACATGTGAGTGAGCACTAAGTAGTACATGGATATAACATAGCGTGGCAGAAAATTGGCAGTTTTACCTCATTAGCCATAACTTCAGGGATATTTGGTTTTTGGAGACAAAGATGTCATCATAAAGAGCTTTTGAGCAACGTTCAATTGTCTTTAAGTTCATACCCAATGTAGAGAGTTTTTTCTTCCAGCTAAATCCAGGCAAATCAATAAAACTCTCCTCAGTGACCATAACTGTGAGGCATTTGTATATTCATCCATATATTTATCAAACACTGATTCAGTCCTACTATATATACCAGGCATTCTGCTAAGCGCAAGAGATATGTTATTAATGAAGGCATTGGTATGGACTTAGAGGAATCATGTTTACACATAACTGCCATATACTGTTGTTATAGACCGAATTGTGTCCCCCATATTTAATATATTGAAACTTGATACTTCAGAATGTGACTGTATTTAGATAGAGCCTTTAAAAAGGTGATTACATTACAATAAGGCCATTATGATTGGCCTTAATCCATCTGATTGATGTCCTTGCAAGAAGAGGAATTTTGGACATGCAAAGGAACACCAGGGGCATGCAAACACAGGGATGACCATGTGAAGAGGCAGCAAGAGGACAGTCATCTGCAAGCCAATGAAAGAGGGCGCAAAAGAAACCAAACCTGCCAGCACCCTGGTCTTGGACTTCTAGCCTCCAGAACTGTGAGAAAATAAATTTCTGTTGTTTAAGCCCCCTAGGCTGGTATTATGTTAAGGTGGCCATAGCAAACTAATACAACTGTTGATAAGCACGTGGTCCTATGTGAGTACAGAGAAGGGGAACCCGAATTGGTTGGGATTAGAGGTAGGTTTTCAAGAAAAACAGGAGAAGGTTAAACTTCAGCTAAATGTTAAAGCGTATTTTTATAAGCAGCATGTACAATTTATAAAAGCGTTTTCTATCAGGCTTTCAGAATTGCAGAATCCATTCACATTGAGTGAGAGTCCAGCATTTGCATCGGCCTTTGCTGCTTAAATATATGAAAACAGAAATCTCTGGAACAGTCGTTTTCAATCTCTTTAAAGGGATGTCCAATCTTGTTTTAAACTGACATTATACACAGAAAATAGATTTAAAAATTCTCCCAATGAAGTGGGTATTTGGGTCTAGGGCCCAGCCATTTATCCTTACCTGCTAAAATAATTCACAAGGCATCTTTAGATATCTCAAGAATCTAAGGAAAGCTGTTTATCTAGATAGCACAGCGCAGAAAATTCTCCATGCCAAGGATTGCATTCAGCTCAATTGTAGACAGAGACTAAAATCTCTTTGCACAGAACAAATCTTTTCTCATGTCAGAAATGAGATGTAGAGATAATTCAGACCAAAGAAACAAAAGAAGTACCTGAGGGAGAAAAAAGCCACTCACTGCCCATGTTGGGCCAAGGGTTTTGCCAATATCCTTTTCACTTCCTGGTTTTGCCCTAGAATATGTTCCTATAAGAGTGAGTTTTGAGTAAAGCTTGAACGGAGAATGAGTTTTCAGATATGTTAGAAGTGGAAGTGGGAGTTCCAGTTGGGGAAATGGGTACCCCAGATGATTGGGAATGATTCCAGTTGGGGAAATGGGTACCCCAGATGATTGGGAATGATTGAAGAGTGTGAAGAAACAAAGGATTGTGATATAAATTAGCTTAGAGGTCATATGCATGTAGATCTTTAAAAGGAGACATGGATAACTTGAGTAAATAAAGCATCAGTTAGTAGAGACCCTCAGAATCTAGACTGAGGATTTTTCATATCAATTTGAGATATTGTTTATTCCCTATTTGGATCTTGGACATTTTCCTGGGCATTCCTGGAAAGTATTTTTCTCCTCTCCTCTGGTTGTCTGGTTTTGCCCTGACCTTTACATTTTGTATAAAGCCTGACTCCAGATGGCCTATGGATTCTGATACGAAATCTCCTTAGAAGCTTGGGTTATGTGTTCCTGTCCCTATTCTAATTTGAGTACCAATTAGTTGCCTTGACCATGAGCTTTTCTGCAAGTTTTATTCACTCCTCTACTTGGATCTCTTTTATCTATTGACTTCTAATAGGCCTCATCTCTCCTCACCCCCAATTCTCCCTTGAAGAGAAGGGATTGCTCATACGGATGGTCAAGTGCAAGATTATTAATGGGTTTTGGTGCTAAGGAGGGGCATTTTTTTTTTTTTTAAAGATTTTATTTTTTCCTTTTTCTCCCCAAAGCCCCCCGGTACATAGTTGTGTATTCTTTGTTGTGGGTTCTTCTAGTTGTGGCATGTGGGACGCTGCCTCAGCGTGGTTTGATGAGCAGTGTCATGTCCGCGCCCAGGATTCGAACCAACGAAACACTGGGCCACCTGCAGCAGAGCGCGCGAACTTAACCACTCGGCCACGGGGCCAGCCCCAAAGGAGGGGCACTTTTAATGGAATGAATGGAAGGGTTAAAAGTTCAGACTTTTATCTAGTGTGTTCTCTTTCTTTGAGATTTTTCCCTTGAGATTCGCAATCTCTCTTGAATTCTACAGTCCATCTCCCATGCAACTATGGGAGACATACCTTCCCTGGAAAGGCCCAGGATAAAGAAGCCAAAAATATTGGTAAGGGCCTTGACTCTCTTCATAGTGTAAGCAGAAAGTGTCCCAGTTCAAAAGAAGCCTACATTATTAATGGGGAAAACCCTTCAGTTAACAATAAAGAACACACATTTGTCTCAAACTTTGTATCTCTTCATGTAAACTGATTGTGACTGGGTGGTAAACAGCTGGTTGAGAATCCTGATTGCTGGCATAATATCATCTCTACATCACTAGTAACTATTATTGCAGGTTCCAAGAAAGACAGAGGCAACTCCTAATAGAAAATGATTCTGCTACTGAGCACAGGCTAATGTGAAAGGAGGGAGAGGAGACAAAGATGGAAGTAAGCTGACGCAGCTAGGATGTATCATGAACAGCAGAAGGGTTGAGATGGTAGAAATGGGGAGGGAGGGAGGAGCTTCTCCAGAAACCACTGTGAAGAACTTCCAAATTCCCAGGCTGCTCCTCTGAGAATAGAGAATTTGAAACAGAATCTTGGCAGAGTATGGTGATTGGGAAACTATGATCATTCTGACCAGTTCCATGTTCTACTGCTGCTCCAGTTTGGCAGTGAGCTTTCTGACTCAGTGGAGAGTTGATTACACACTGAAAACTTGGCCTCAGTTTGTCTCCTCCAAGGACCCCTGGAATGCTCAGTTAATCAGCAGACTGGTCATCAAGGGTCACTTGACATTTTGAAAATGTGTTTTAGATACCTGGGCAAGTCTGTTGATACATTCTTTCAGTGTCCCTACAGAGTTGGAATGACCCATGACCAACGGGATGTATCAGGCACCACCTCCAAACATGGAACTGCTTTATTCGGGAGCCCAGACCAGAGCACAATGAGCTCCTCTCTATCTTGCTGTCTGACTCAGAGGTGGAGGAAACTGGAAACATCAGGACGGTGTGGATTGCAGGCTTGAGAATCAGACACTCTGGGAGCCTAAAAACCAATAGGACGAGAACAAAGCGGTTCAGCGCACTAGGGCAGCCTCCTAGCACCAGAAAATCATGTAGCAGCTAAAGACTTTGTCTCATCGTCACCTGAAGACTGTCTGGAAAGAAAGCAAGCAATTGTCCCATTGTCAAAGTGCATTGCTATTATTAGGGATATTCTTTTCTTTTTTTATTTGATTGAGGTCATATTGGCTTTTAACGTTGTATAAATTTCAGGTGTACATTATTCTATTTCAGTTCCTGTATAGACTGCATTGTGTTCAGCACCAATAGTCTAGTTTTTATCCATCACCAGACCTGTGTGCCCCTTTACCCCTTGTCCCCTTCCTCTTCTCTGGTAACCACCAATCTGTCTTCCTTATCTTTGTTTATCTTCCACATATGAGTGAAATCATACGGTATTTGTCTTTCTCTCTGACTTATTGTGCTTAGCACAATACCCTCAAGGTGCATCCACATTGTTTCAAATGGCACGGTTTTGTCTTTTTTAAGGCTGAATGGTATTCAATTGTATACCTATATCACATCTTCTTTATCTATTCATCCATTGGCAGTCACTTGGGTTGCTTCCACATCTTGGCTACTGTGAATAATACATAGGGGTACACATATATTTTTGAATTATTGATTTCATGTTCTTTGGATAAATACCCAGTAATGTAATAGCTGAATCATACAGTATTTCTACTTTTAATTTTTTGAGAAATCACCATACTGCTTTTCACGGTGGCTGCACCCGTTTGCATTCCCACCAGCAGTTTATGAAGGTTCCCTTTTCTCCACATCCTCTCTAATACTTATTTCTTGTCTTATTAACTATAGCCATTCTAAGTGTAAGGTGATATCGCATTGTAGTTTTGATTTGCATTTCCCCATAGCTAGTGATGTTGTACATCTTTTCACGTGCCTGTTGGCCATCTGTATATCTTCTTTGGGAAAATGTCTGTTCATTTATGAACATTCTTAGGGTGGCTAGAACACAAGGCTTCTCCTTGGGCTTGAGTCCAATAACACCCCTCCCCAAACACACACATGTCCATCTATGGACACAATATTATTCTGTGAAATCAAGTAAAAATGGACATAAGTCTTAAAGAAAAAAAACAAGACTAAACAGGAGAGGGATATGAGAATAAGGCCTTTGTTACCAATTTTTAATTGCAGATAGAGAGTATGAAGTTTGTGTGTTGGTTGAATGAACATAAAATTACGGGTAGTTTTTTCTTCTTTTTTAAAGGAAGTTGGTGGAGTCAGTCATTCTTCCCTTTCACATGTCTTCCTACTAGGATCCATCTTCCTGTGTCCCACCAACACCCATGCTACCTTCTTACCCCTCACCCACCCAACGCAACACACACGCAGGACCCAGGGCAAGCCCACTCTTTTATATTTTTTTATTTTTATTTATTTATTTATTTTTTTAAGGAAGATTAGCCCTGAGCTAACATCTGCTGCCAATCCTCCTCTTTTTGCTGAGGAAGACTGGCCCTGAGCTAGCATCCGTGCCCATCTTCCTCTAATTTATATGTGGGACACCTGCCACAGCATGGCTTGACAAGCGGTGCCATGTCCACACTCGGGATCCGAACCAGCAAATCCCGGGCCACCGAAGCGGAACTTGAGTACTTAACTGTTGCACCACTGGGCCAGCCCCCGACTCTTTTATAGAGATTTCTTCAACTTTTTATCTAACTCTTTATTGAACTCTTTTTATCTCTAGTGTCTACATAATTCCTGGCACAGAATAATAAATAATACGGTAATAATAGCTAACAAGAAGCACTGTGTTAAGGGCTTAATAGGAAATGTATCTTTTGATTCTGAACAAGTAGAAGCAGGTATTATTAACACTCCCATTTTAAAGATGAGGAAACTAAGGTTTAGAGAGATTAATTTGCCCGAGATGATGTGGTAGGAAGTGGAACTAGTTGTGAATTCAGGTCATCTGACACCAGAATCTGTTTGCCACCATTTTTTTATGATTCAGGAGTAGTTTTTACTCACCCAAATTGATCTACAGTTTCAATATAATCTCTACCCAAAGCCTACAGGTTCTTTCATAGAAGTTAACAAGCTGATCCTAAAACTTATGTGGAAACGCAAGGGACTTAATATAGCCAAAATAATCAGGAAAAGGAAGAAAAAAATCAGAGGACTTACACTTCTTGTTTACAAAACTTATTATAAAGCTTCAGTACTTAATTTTTCTAATTTGATTTTTGACAGTGATGCCAAGGCAATTCAATAGGAAAGGTTAGCTTTTCAAAAATGGTGCTGGGAAAATTGGATATCCATGGGCAACAAGATGAATTTAGGCCTTTACCTCGTATCATACACAAAAATTAAATCAATGTATACTAAACCTAAATGCAAGAGTTAAAACTCTAAGGCTTTTAGAAAAAAGCCTAAGAGAATATCTTTGTGACCTTAGGTTAGAGAAAGATTTCTTAGCTGCAACACCAAATGCATAATCCATTAAGAAAAAAATTGATAAATTGGACTCAATAAAAATTAAAATTTTTGTACTTTGAAAGACACGATTAAGAAAATGAAAAGATAAGCCAAAGACTGGCGAAAATATTTGCAAATCAGATATCTGATAAAGAACTTGTATTTAGAACATACAAAAAGCTCTTACCACACGACAATAAAGAGACAACCCAATTCAAAATGGGCAAAATACTCGAATAGACATCTTGCCAAAGAAGATATTTATATGGCCAATAAGTACATGAAAAGAGGCTCAAAATCATTCATCAGGATGAAAATTAAAATGAGATATCACTCCATATCCACTAGAATAGGGAATAACGAGTGCTGGTGAGGAGGCGGAGAAACTAGAATGTTCATATATTATTGCTGAGAACATGAGTGGTGCAGCCACTTTGAAAAACAGTTTGGCAATTTCTTACAAATTTAAACATAAATTTATTCTAAGTCTTTGCGTGGACATCTCTTACATGGATACCTAGGAGTAAAATTGCTAGGTCCTTGGGTATCCAAAGTATCTATGGAAGAAAAATGAAATATATGTCCACAGAAAGACTCACACGTGACTTTTCACAGCAGCATTATTCATCATAGCCAAACATTGGAAACTGAGGAATGGGTAAGTAAAAGTTGTGTATTCCCACAATGGAATACTATTCAGCAAAAAAAGGAATGAAATACTGCCAACGTGGAAGAATCTCAAGAACGTTATGCTAAATGGAAATAGCTGGATGCAAAAGACCACATATTTTATAATTCCATTCACATGAAATGTCTAGAAAAGACAAATCTATAGAGATAGAAAATAGATTAGTGGTTTTCTAGGCTTGGAGATAAAATCAAGGAGTGACTGCATACGGATATGAGGCACCTTTTTGGAGTGATGGAAACATTTTAAAATTAGATTGTGGTGATGGTTGCACAACTCTGTAAATTTACTAAAGGTCATTGAATTTTACACTTGAAACGGGTAAAATTCGTGGTTTATAAATTATACACCCAATAAAGCTATTAAAAGAAAAAAGAAATGGGTTTCAAATGGGTAGATGAATAAATCTTCAGGCCTTTAACTTTAGCTTGCTTTTTTGGTCTGTTATTCATTTCTTGGTTTTGCTTCTTTCTTTCTCTGGCCTAGAATCCATCATCCATTTCTTGAGACATCACTCTCAGTAGAACCAGTGCTCCAACTTTCCTGCATTTTACCACTCAGCAAAGCTTGGATTATGGACAAATTGAACCACCTACATTCTCCACTCCATTTCAGCTGCTGACACGGTGTGACATACTGTTGTCGATAAATAATCAGGTTATCTGATCTCGAACATGCTCTTAGCAAGGTTTGCCGATTTTAGTGCATATCTTTTATGGAGCCTTTTTCTGATTCTTCTTAGAGGATATTCTACAACTCGATTCTTCTTCTCAAAACTCTAACATCTATTTTACAGAAAAAGCAGATGCTATCCAGTGTGAACTCTCTTACCTTCTTGTCCTCATAAAGACAGTGATATATTCATTTCTAACAACTGTTGTCACCCCACGCGTCCCAACTTGAGTTTGACAGTGTTCCTCCTCTCTTCAAACCCTGAAAACTCTTAACTCTGCATCTAAATATTTACATGCTTTTTTGTTTGTTTTTGCATGCAGACCCTTAGGTACTGGCAGAATATGGAGAGAGTGACACAAACGAATGCATTGGAGCCAGAAAGTTTCTGATGTTCAATATCAGCTGGACTTCTATCATTGCTAAGTATTCCCTCAAATTTACTCCATCTCCTATTTTCCACAAGAGCTATCACAAATATTTACCCCCATCCTTACCCCTAAAACCTTTAAATGGCTTTATTTCTCTCACATCCTTGGAAACTTAACTACAGCTTCATCCATCCTTCATTTTTTCTAATATTCACTCCTATTATGGACTGAATTGTGTTCCCCCAAAATTTATATGTCGAAGCCCCAACACTCAATGTGACTGTATTTGGAGAAAGGGCATTTAAG
The DNA here is from genome assembly GCF_021613505.1 of Equus quagga. NCBI lineage: Eukaryota > Metazoa > Chordata > Mammalia > Perissodactyla > Equidae > Equus > Equus quagga. The sequence continues at coordinate 20,077,359 of NC_060279.1, read as the reverse complement.
GACGTAAAGTAATGGAGGATTAGAGGGTGGACCTCTAGTCCAATAGGACTGGTGTCCTTATGGAAGAGACACCAGGGATGCATGCTCAGAGGAAAGGCCATGTGAGCACACAGGGAGAAGGCAGCCATCTGCAAGCCAAGGAGAGAGACCTCAGAAGAAAGCAAACCTGCAGACACCTTGATCTTGGACTTCCAGCCTCCAGAACCATGAGAAAAGAAATTCCTGTTGTTTAAGCCACCAGATCTGTGCTATTTTGTTGTGGCGGCCCAGTCAGACTAAGACAATCCCTCTTGTTCATCCATCGTATCCTCTACTATGCTTTGGATTCCAATCTTTCCAGGTCTTCAAGGATTTCGCTCTATCAAATGTTCTCTTGTCTTCATCTTTAATCTCCCTATAGCTTTTATCTCTGTCCCATAGTAAAGACAAAACAACATTGATCCAGTGTTCTCCTCTTTCACCAGGCAGCTCCTCTTTCTTTCACAGGTTTTGGAACAAGGAACTCCCTCTCATTCTTCGGAGAACACACTTCCCACTCTCTGAGCCCCGTGGGGCAGAGATTCCTTTTCTTTTCTTTTGTTAGTAGCAGAGCATGGAACTCGGCCAAAATGTTACATTTCTTTGTTTCCCTCGCAGCTATTAAGTTCTGGCCCCGTGAGATAGAAGCGAAACTGTTGTGTGGAGACTTCTGAGAAATTTTCTTAAAGAGAAGGTGTGTGTGTCCTTTTCCTCTTTCTACTTCTTATCATCTGAAATTTGGACTCTTATATGCTTTCCCCAGGTAGTTTTAGGACTCTGTTTACCCTATCTTTCCATGACACTTTGCACACGCTTTCATTATAATTATCACATTGAATTATAGTTTATTTTTATATCTGAATTCTCACCGGGCTACTGGCATCTTTTCATTTTTGTATCCCTCACGTTTATCAGTGAGCCCAGCACATAACAGGCATTCAATATATACTTTTTGAATGAATAAATAAATATCTGAATGATTTCTGTGGGTAGTTTTGGATTTAATTATAAACCTTGAGCTTCGTTTATCTAAATTCAGTCAGTCAGTCAGCCATCCTTGCACATAGTGTGTGGGGCATATATTAGAATGTCCTGTGCTAAGAACAGTGCAGGATAAGAGAGGGATCCAAAGCTATTGCTGCATAGGAGACAAGAGAGTGCACGTGCCAAGCAACCATAACACAGAGTACAAGGTGAGAAATGACATAACAGAGGTACAGAGGAAGACTGTGTGAGTTCAGAGGCCGAAGAGAGAGGTCTTTCGTTTAAAGGATCAGGGAAGTCTGGATGGAGGATCTGGCATTAAATGGGGCTTTGAAGGTGGGTGAGAACTGAATATGTGGAGTTGAAAAGGAGAGCATTCCAACAGGAGAAAATAGAGGACAAACTGAATCGTGGGAAGTTGTGATGCCATTACAAGGAAAACAGGGCACATACAGGGATGTGTTGGGGAATTAACGTTGCAAAGATAAATTGGGGTCCAGTTACAGGGAAATCTGGGTTCGCCTCCAGTGATGTGGGCAGCCACTGCAGATAATCTTTTGTGAGGCAAAGATGTCTCAGGTCTTGAGAACTTTCAGATAAATAACCAATCAGTAGAATCGTCAGTCTTTTTGATTTTAGTTGACCTAATCATGATTTTTAAAACCTCAATTTTCCACACAGGAAAGGGGAGTGCTGAATTTTCTTAGCGGCATCAAGTTGCATTCTTTCTGATTCATGGGAGGTCATCCAGTATTAGTGAAATGTCAGGCTAGATCCCCAGACTGCTCAGAGCCTAATTCCAATTGATGATTTCAAGGATGAGCCATAGCTGCCATTACACTAATCTCCAGAGATGAGGTCCCAGTTTAGTGGGAGATTTGAAGATACTTTATCAAAGCAGCAAAGTTATGGCATGTTCATACCACAATTATAACGCTTGGGTATAAGCAGATGCTTCTGAAGAGGCTGATCGGAACTTCCTTATTCAGAATACTGACAATGATACAGCTTTGTAGTTAGGTGGGCCTGGGGCCAAACCCTAGCTCTGCATCCCCCAATAGTGATGAGACTCTCAACAAGTTATTTCTTCGAGCTTCAGCTTCCTTCTCTGCGAAATAGTGGCTTATAATTTTCGTTCATGGTATTGACAGTGCTTCTCCAACTACCTTTGGTAAAGGTCCAGTTTTTGGGGGCTTTTTTAAGTTTAAATCTGTTTCAGATGATTACTTTAAAAATTACAATAAAAATGAATTACGAATGGTCTCTGACTTACGATGACTTGATTTATCATTTTTCAACTTTACGATGGTGTGAAAGCAAAGCACATTCAGTAGAAACTGTACTCCAAATTTTGAATGATCGTTTGCTGGGCTAGTGCTATGCAGTACAATACTTTCTGGCAATGTGGAGCAGTGGCAGCGAGCCACAGCTTCCAGTCAGCCGCCCAATCATGAGGGTAAATGACCGATACACTCACAACCAGTCTGTACTCAGACCACACCTGTTTTTCACTTTCAGTATGGTATTCAATAAATTACATAAGATATTCAACATTTTATTATAAAATAGACTTTGTGTTAGATGATTTTGCCCAACTGTAGGCTCATGTCAGTGTTCTGAGCACGTTTACGGTAGGCTAGGCTAAGCTATGATGTTCGGTAGGTGAGGTATACTACATGCATTTTCGACTTACGATATTTTCAACTTATGATGAGTTTATCAGGATGTAATGTCATTGTGAGTACAGGAAAATCTGTACTAGAAATAGAAAATTAAAAACAAAACATGAAATACAAGCTTCATTTTTTTTGTTGTTATTGGATTCCATAAGCGGAAGTCTGCTTGTAGGTCTAGAAGCAACGAAAGATGTTGGGGGTAGGTCTTGAGGAAGCTCCGAGTCTCTTGCAAGCACTTTAGGAGAGGCCATGACAGGTTATTTAGACAAAGAAGTCACTACCTCAGACAGAGAGGAAGAGCGGCTCCTTTTGGCAAAGAAAGACACACCAGATTTAGGGTTCAAGGTTTCCAGCTAGATCAAAATCTGTTCACATGTCTCTATCCCAAGTTTTAGGACCATATTTATTTTTCAACTAGTGCTCTAACTTTAACATAAGAGAACCTGTGAGACTGGGAATTACGTTTGTATTATAATCCAGCCACTCACAGAATTAGACCTTTGGTTTGGTTTTCGGAAAACCTGGCTCTGCAGTTATAGGAGATGAGGGTTTCTTTTGGGTCGTCATTCTACTTTCTTTCCTTTTGCAGATCCTTAGTTGGGAATTTAAGGTCCTGAACTCATGATTTTCTTTCTCCATGTTCTCCAGTGCACTTAGAAGCAAGCAAGCAACAACATACTCTCCACTTTTATTAAAACGATCTGTAGGAGTAAGTAGTTAATTGTTCAAAGCCTTGCCCTCCATAAGCACTTGATTACAAGTGTCTATTGGTGGCAACATAAGTGCTATTTTGGCACTGCATCCTGTGAACTATCAGTGTCCACTTTACCTCTTGGGAAAGTTTATTAATGCCATTAAATCTGACTAGATCATAGAACCAGTTAAAGATAACTCAGAACCAATTCAGAGAATCCATTTAAAGTCTATTTCAGTCAGATTCTATCACAGAGATTTAACCACTAGGAAACTGTGGGGTATGTGTGTGTGTGTGTTTGACCTTATGCAGTTTGAGGAGTGATTTAATATCACTATAAAGTCTCTTTAAAGCATTGCTTTTGAGGTAGGAGTTTGATGTCAGCTGAGCAGAGAGTTGGGAAGATCGACGTGCAGTGGAGGAGAGTAAGGACAACCTGAAATCCACAAATATGAGTTGGAACCCACAGACAGACTGGAATGTGTGCTGGTCTCTCATCATCGTCAGTTCTCCACTAGATACAGGTCTCTTGCAGAAAAACCTGGGACTGTTTGTCACAAAGATAAATACACATCTGGCCCGGCGGTCGTAGAACATTCGTTGGGAGGTGGAATAGCCATCCCACACCAATGACTGTCCCACACCAACAAGGGGAGTCAGATGATAGTGACAATGCCCATGAGATGCAACAGCACCTGGTGCCCCTGCACTGACCTTCCAAGTATAAAAGCAACATGGCTGCAGCTTCACTGTTGCCTTCCCAGTTGTGTGTGAAGTGTCTCTCTCGGCCCACACTCTGAACTGTGCAAAAAAAAGAAATGTAGTTTCAGCTTATTTAAGATGACACAGTAGGGAGAAACCAGATCATAGAAGACCTTTGGGCCACGAAAGAAAAGAGGAATGAAAAGTCACTGATGGAATGACATGCTCTGATGTTTTTCAAAGATCAGTCTGGTAGAAAGTGGGATATAGGAGAGCAGGAGCAGAGAAGGAACCAGTTAAGAGTGTATTGTGTGAGATGATGGTGACCTTGCTTAGTGTCTTATTCAGTTGTGGCTGCTTTAACAGAAATATAATAGCCTGGGTGGCTTATAAACAACAGAACTTTATTTCTTCCAGTTCTGGAGTTCAGGAACTTCAAGATCAAGGCTTTGGCAGATTAAATATCTGGTGAGGGCCTTCTTCCTAGTTCATAGGGTCTGTCTTTTTGTTGTGTTCTCTCTTGGTGGAAGGGGCTAGGAAGCTCTCTGGGGTCTCTTTTAAAAGGCCACAAACCTTACTCATGAGGGCAGAGCCTTCATGATCTAACCCTCCAAAGGCCCCAGCTCCAAATACCATCACACTGGGGATTAGGTTTCAACATATGAATTTTGGGGAGACACATTGTCTATAGCCCCTAGGATGATAGCAGTAGAGATGGAGAGTTATAGTTTGATAAACTGAATTTGGGGAGTTTGGGTGAGTGAGAACTTATCAATGAATCCCAGGGTTTCAGCTGGAGTAACAGCTGAATGGTAGTACCATTAACTTAGTTGGGAAAGACTAGGGGAGGAAACAGTTTAGAGGGTCATGCCCCAGGCATGAATTTTTCAGCTGTAAATATAGACAATCCAACAAACAAGCGCTTGAATATGTAAGGAGTTTATTGGCCTCATACAACAGAAGTTATTCCAGTGCTCATAGAATGGCTCACCAATGTCACATGAGGTCTCAGCTCTTTCCTTCTTTCTCCATGCTTAGTTAGTACGTAGGTCTTCACCCTCAGAGTTGCTGCCTCATTGTTGCAGGATGGCTGCCACATCTCTGTCCACTTTCTGAGCATGGAAAGATGGCAAAGAGCATGCCTTTTTTGGCACGCTACCAAGACCTTCCCTTTTAAAGAAATTTCCCAAAAACCCCATCAAGTGACTTCTGCTTACATCTTATTGGACAGAATGGAATCACATGACCACTGTAACAAGAAGGTTGGTAGGCAGTAGGAAATATGTGGAAAGGGTTTGGGTTAACCATATGTTGGATTATGAGTTTGAGTTGGCAGTAAGGCAGCCAAAAGAAAATATCAAGTAGCCAGTTGGACAAATGGGTCTCTGTCTTGGGAGGGAGTGTCATATCTTTGCTCTGCTTGGCTCACCCAGATGGACTGAAATGTAAAATGGTAAGTTCTGGTGAGTGTTATTATCTAGCTCTGCAAAACATGTTCGTGTGTGCATGGGGCGTCTAGGAAGGGAAAGCAGGGCTTGCACATGGCTGCTAACATAACAACAACTAAGTCTGCAGGCTGGGTTAATATAAAGAATGAGAACGGGTTATAGAGATGTGGCAGGATTGCACATGTAGAGGCAGAATCCTGTTACAAAACTGATCAGAGCCATTGCCTGTACTCTGTACTCTGAGCGTAGATTGGGCTGAAGGTTAAGAAGAATTATACTCATTGTGTAGATCAGAGGTAAACTATGCCCCTCAGGCCAAATCCAGACTGATTTTGTAAATAAAGTGGAACACATGTATACATGTATACATATTGTCTATGGCTGCTTTTGTACTAAAACAGCAGAGTTGAGTAATAGCAAGAGAAACCATACAGCCTATAGAGCCTAAAATATTCACTATCTTTCCTTTTATGGAAAAAGTTTGCTGACCACTGGTGTAGATCATACTTCTTTTCATGTTAACATTAGATTGAGTAATTATATTGTAGGTAGACTTCACATGACATCTAAGGGATTGTATGTATTTGATTCTAATATTACCTATTAGATTTCCCATCTGCGCCCTTGGTTTCTTTCTTTTGGAGACCTCCTCTTTTCTACTAGCCATCCTATCTGGGGTATTTGGGGAATGTGCAGGCTCAGAGGACTGTAATAGCAAGATACAAGATGAGGGCTTGCTCCTTACATCCTTGCTAGATGCCACGGAGGTCTTCAACACTCTGCTCTGTCATCCTAATGGAACATTCAGGTTTGATAATTGATATTATTGCCTAACTCCACTCAACTATTAGCATGAATATGAGAAATTTCAAGGAAATTTTGTCAAAAGTACTTGATTAAAGTTAAGATTGTAGACGGGTCTTCTGGCTCTATATAGGAATTTCCAAGTCAATTATTATAATAACCAGGAGTCTATTCCTACTAACGACTGTGTAGCAGCTCATGGCTTGTCACTGCATTGTCATTCTCTATGCTTGCAGAATATTGCACAGAAGAAATGAGCAAAATTAATGTGGTTTAATTTTAGAAAGCTCAATGGTCAGGGTCGTGTGCTGGAATTGTTTACCAAATTAGGCTGTAAAGTGTCTTTTCTAAGGACTGAGGAGTAAAGCAGACATCTTGACTGCACAAAATCATCATTTCTCCAAGTGTTCAGTACGATATAATATATTGAGGGAAAAAAAGGTTTTCGATTAAATATTTTGGAAAATGTTGACTTGAACAAATTAAATCTGTTCACTACTGAACTTCCAAGATCCTTTAAGTGTCAATGTTTATAATAAATATTTAAGAGAAGGACATACTATACAGTGTTTCCCAAACTTGTTTGACCATGGAACCCAGTGGACTCAAAGTACCTTAACTGGACGATTGTTCCATAGAATATTCTTTGGCAAACACTGATTTAAACAATCACCTGCCTGACTGCCAGGCTGTGGTCTAGATGATTTATCTAGGTTTCTTTGAATAATGTGATTCTGTGTAAAGTCCTTCAATCACAGGCCATGGTTAGGCCTTCACTAGTCTATTATCATCACAGGCGGGAGATGAATTCACTTGAGATGAGCTATAAAGAACTGTTTAGGTAAGTGAGAAAACTGTCATGCAATAAAGGTGGAGTCAATAAAGGCTTGGAGTCCTAAGAGGTAGGAGGTATGCCATTTCTGCCACTAATTAGCTGTGTTGTCTTAAGGAAGTTACATAAGTTATCTGAATCCCAGGATCTTGACCTATGAAATGTGAATAATAATACTAGCTATCTCAAAAGCTGTTGTGATGATTAAATCATGATATGTATGACATACACGTGTGTGTGTATACATGTGTATGACTATAAACTTTTATGTGTGTTATAGCTGTAGCAGGAAACAAATTTTAGCTTTTTCGACAAAGTTAAGAAAAAGGATGTGAATATTTTATTTAGGCTGGTTTTGCTGTAACGTTGTTTTTTGTTTTATAAAATAATTTCATAAAAGAGTCCGTCAAGACATTGTATAGAAAATACACACTAAGGTACTATATATACAATTCATAAAAATAGAATACATCTTGGCAATTGCTTCTAGAGTCTGTTACCACCATGTACAGTGTATTGACGTTTAACATCTACGCTAATTGAACATACAAGATTTTCAAGAAAAATACAAAGAAAACTGTCTCATTGGTATTTAAAAAAACTTATTTCCAATTGATAGGAAAATAAAAAAATGCTGGACTGTAAAATTTATGGAGCTAATTGAATGGACGGTTATATCAAAATATTAGAGCAAAGATCCACGCTGTGAATAATCATCCGAGGACAAAGTAACATTTCTTTCTATTATCGTAAGTGGTTCCAGCTGATTTTACAAAATCACTGAAAATATCCTTATTTTGGATGTTCAATCAAGGTGAGCACCATTTGGGATCTAACTAACCTTCTAGAAGCTGTACTCTATTTCTAAAATAAGTGACGGTTCTTTTTTCCTTAAAGTGAAAATACATGTACAAGTCCTATTATAAAGTATCGATACTTTTTTAAAAAGCATCTTCATAAATTACTTAATAAGTTTTAATCAAAACACATAGCAACTGGTTTTATTATTTTAAAAATGGTGAAATGCTAAGAAAATCTACTTGGCTTTGAATTATGATTATAGTTATTTTTGTTTTTTTAAGGAAAATGATCTTAGCTACTATGCTACTATAAAACATCATTGACATGTCCTGTTAGATGTTCAGAATAATCTTTGGAAAGTAACTGCTCCAGTGTAATAAATAAAGAAAATAATAGGGACTTTTCTAGACCTTACCAAAAGATATGACCGTGGTGGGATGATGAAAATCCCTCAGCAGTCCCAAGGAAGACACGCAAAACAGAGCATAGCACCATTTTCAAGTTGCCAAGATTGTGACTGTTCAGGAGACGGTAATCTGGAAGGTGATTTGAGTCCCCTGATTAATGCAGTTTAAATATGTGGATTAGGTGCTGGAGAACTCCTTAGTATGGATAGGCAGACACAGCTATATAAACTATGAATGTGGTCTGATAGTCAATGGTCCCATTGGCACTGTAGGATAAGGCTCGAACCCTCATGCGGTAGGTCTCTGGTTCTCGTAGTGGTCGTGTTGTGTACACCACTCCTTTCAAGTTTTCATCCCTTAAGGCAAAAGGAACAGTCTGTTCCTCATGCACCATGAGGAAAGTTGTCCTGGGATGCATCACTCCATCCTGCGTGTATGCAACCAGCCGGATTAAATCTTGATTTGCAGCTATTCCAAATGGGAGGGAGACAAGTTTGTATTCCAAGGCATATGGGCTCAAGGCACATTCCAGGTCATTGGGTGGACAGTTCTTGAGGCAGAACCTAAGGACAACAAACACATGAACCGCATATAGTTATCAGGCTCGGAAGCTCGGGAAGGCACGATGCAGGTGATCATGATCATGACAACTTTTAGGCATTAAAAGCAGGAGACAGTCTGACTGTAGCAACAGTAAGGCTCACACCATGCTCTACGTCACTAACTCAAACCAGACGCCAGATGGTTAAGAGAGTATGCTGGGCTAGAGTCAAATATCTATCTCTCAGCTCCATTAAAATCAGAAGCTTTTGAACCACTGAAGTAAGGAAGTATGAGTACCACAAAGTGTCTTTAAAATGAAAAGTCAGTTTTGGAAACAGAAACATCTGCACATATATTGGAAACAAATACTCCTTAAAGAGAGGAATAAAGCCATTTAAAATTTTTAACATCTATCCTAAGACTGTTTGAAAGCGGAAATAGAATATATTGGTATTGGTTTATTTTTCCAAAAATAATAAAAGGTCAGCTAGGATTCCTGGGAAAAAGAAACACTTCCTTTTGTATCTGTCTTCATTATTTTTGACAAAAATATTGTATTTTCTTTTTCCAGAGCCCATGTTGGCTGCATCTGAGTGATCATGACTTTGAAATTGTCTGCCAGAAATCACTGGTAATAAAGAGTAAAATTTAAAAAATGCACAAATGACTATTTTCTACAGATACAGATTCTTCAGTTACGGTATTTTTTAGAAGTTTCCTAAGTCTATATTTTTCATTTTCTCTCTCCTCTTCCTATTCCCCTGAGACCAATTACGAATAGGTTTTTGGTAGATCCCTAGCAGCCCACACTCGACCATGTTACAGTAACTTGGTAGTCACAGCTCAGAGGAAAAACAGTGTGTGCTCCAGCCAGCATTTGGTTTCAGCATCACCTTCTTATTAGCAGGTCCTACACACGACAACCATTACCTCTGTTTTTAAGCACCCTGTTAACTTGGTACTTGAACAGAGTACGACATTCTGTAAGGGGAGGGAGAAAAATAGAAGAGTGGTTTATGCAGAACCCAGAGAAGACAGTGTTTCACATAGCAGGAAATGTAGGCAAGACAATATATGAATGGGCAGACTATTGACTCATCCTTGCTCATCTCTGTTCTCTCATGGAGTCACAGTGAGTCATCATAGTAATGGTCAAGGTACTTCTTGGATTGCTTTAAGGGCTGAGAGCCCTAAAACCGTGAGGCAACACAAATAGAAACTACAAAATTTCAAAGAAAGGCAGGCTCTATCGCCTCATAAATGCTCACTGCCGAGGCAGAGTTCTAGATGTCGCATGGCGGATTACATGCTGGGGAGACTGCTCCAGGAAGCTTTGGCAGCCAAAAGTGATAGTTTAGGCTTCAGTGGCTGCTGCAGGATGAGCTCATTTCTTGCCCATTCATGGAGAAGGAACACGCTGTACCTACGCATCTCCCTGGGGTTATTGACTTCCTGTGAGTTAAACATGACTACAGACAGGGTTTGTTGGTAAAGAAGAGAGAGGAAGAAGGATTTTCAAAAGCATGCCCAGGAAGAGAAGGCGAGACATACCCTGACACAGGATCCCGTTGGTAGTTGGGTGGACAGGGTGTATCGATGCACTGGTAGCTTCCTCTCATGTTGAAGCACATGCGGTTTGGCCCACAGCGCACATTCTGCTCCAGACATTCATCAACATCTAGCAACAGCACAAGGAACATGCAGCATTAGCAACACGGGTCAGAACAAGCCATGAGAGCAGGCCTTGAGGACATTTGCCTGGAATGTCAAGGGCTGGCCTTCTCTTCCCCAGGAATGAACTCAGTAGCTACACTTAACTTCTTCAGCCACAAAGTGGGGATCCTGATACGCGGTGTGCTATTTCCCAGATTGCTTTGAGGATAAGCTATTGCTGTTTTTAACAAATGTGAAAGGACATAGAAAAACAAGAGCTACAAAAGTAGAAGGGAAGCTATTAACAACACTCCAGTATTTTTAATATTTGGAAAATAGAGTGCATTTGAGTTTTGAAAAGCAAATAATACTTTAAATCACTAAAAACAAGCTAAAAATTTAAAAATCTTTCTGTAAAGTGAAGAATCTCTTTAAAATGTGAGTGAGCCTTCCCTAGTATTTTGTTTTATAAGTTCAAATCGTTGAGTGGAAGGTAGGGTGGTGGAAATGAAAAGAGTCAAGTTATAAATACAGAGAGCCTGTACAGGTCAGTCAGATGGTGTAGAGAAAGACAGAATTAAGGAAAAAACAGGATCAAATGAGTGACCCAAGAACCACAAGCAGAGTTTGATCAAATCTGAACAGTGCAGAATCCATCCTCAGTTGTTACAGTGGTGGGATGCTCTCCCCAGGGTAACAGCTCTCTCTAGAGTAATGGGGGAACATGCAAATGAAATGCTCTTTATTTTGTTGTTTTCTACACACATTTGTTAAATAAAAGCAGACTTAAATCACTAAAATCAACAAAAATCAAGGTGGAGCTAAATAAAATTTTTTTGAGCTTTCTGAAAACGAGTGTCTAAGAGCCATATTCTTATCTTAGGGTCCATATTTGAGCATCAAGGGATCTGTGAATGAAAATGTTTTTGTGTGTGAGTGTGTGTGTGTGTGAGAGAGAGAGACATACAGAGAGATAGAGACAAAGAGACAGCAAGACAGAGTGAGATTGAGATCCATGTATGGATTTTCTGGGAAGAAGGTCCGTAAAGTTCCAAATTTTTAAGGGATTTTGAGATCCCAAAGGTCAGGACCATATTTTAGAGCAATAACTTCGGACTGTGGTGCCTGCATTCCCGTGGTGGTGCATGAAAGCTTTCCAGCAGTACGAGGGAAGGCAAATACTTCAGGGAATCAATTTCCATCAGATCCTCATTTCCCTAAGTTCTCCTAAAATCAATCCACCTGAGAACTTCCTGTGGCCTGGAGTTCCCCTTTCTCCTCTCCCCTCTTACATCCTTTCTCTGCTTTACAAAAGAAGGGTTTCCACTAATCCAAAGTCTATGATACCTGGGTATAAAATACTTCAAGACACATATGAAGGTGAGAACATTGGATATACATACTGACGGGGGCAGGCCTTATTTCATCCTGGCTACAAACCAATGGGCTCGGCTCTCTCTTTTAAATTAGATTTCAGAATTGAGCTGGTTGTTATGAGAACACCTACTAACACTTTTATGGAACAGAAAAATCACCTTAACCTTTTTTCTGACAGTCAATCTATTTAGTTTAACAATAAGTACAGGCTTTTAAATTATATAGTGGTCATTCTCCATTCTCTGAGTGAGTTTAGTCTGCAGCCCCAAAGTTTTGATGAAAATATATTTAAAGCACACGCACATCAAATAACAATGCCAGAATTCACATCCTTTGCAACTACTTTAAACACGATAAGAAACTTTAAAGGTCAATTTTAAAAAGTGTGAGTGAAGTCTAAGGTTTTCAAATTTCTCTTTGGAGTAGTGGGTATATGTATGTGTAATGGGTATGTGTAACTATTATGTCATTTCACAGTAGTAAGTGACTTGGTATCTGCATAATGGTATTTATATTGGACTTGGGTTAAAGTTGTGAAGCGCTTTTGTGAAATCTTAGTAACTTGGAATATTGCTATAAAAAAAGAGAAAGAAGAGAAGAAATTCTAAGAGACAATATAATAATCATGGATAACAAATGTTAAATTTTATTTCCAAATTAATTACCATTTGCATTTCTGTCTCAAATGTTCTAGTGAAATGACAATGTAATTCTTTAAATTTAATAATAGTTTGCACAGAGTAAAAAGATATTGAGCTAGGATGACAGAGAGTAAATCACTTACTCTACTTTTTGGTTACTTAGATGTGCTGACAATGACATAATGTGCTTTCCATCAGTTTTATATTAGGGAAAGTTTTCCTACAGGAATGGAACACAGTGTGAAACAAGTGTTTATCTCAGTTAAATCTTGCATATTGTCTCTGTGAACCAATTTCTAATTACGATTTTATCTGTCAGAAGCACCTCATCTCCTTGACAAAATGAGATTGTCTCAGAATAAAGTGAAAAGCCCTCTAGGAAAATGTGAAAAAATTCAATTAGCCTTATCTTCTTTTCTCTCATATGAAAACACTCCCTTCACACTCATCCTCCAAATTTCACCTTTGCTCTAATTTTTGTAGTGAACTCATGCTGAAACATGGAGGCCAGTGTGCTGCAGGGGCCCATGAAAATGGTGGCATGGAGACGAGAATCTGGACACAGGTCTGTATGCGTAATAAGAGCAGCTACCTTATCACAGATTTACATTGGCTGAATACGAATCTATAAAGAAATATCAGAATCTAACGTACAAAGTGTTTGCTCTTAGTTCCTCAATAACGTACATTTCCCATAGAAAAGCTTTTGTTAAGTGTTTGAGCTTTTGGGCAAGTGGCCCTCTTTTGTCTTCTGGCTTTACTGTCTCCTCAGGATTCAGCACCCTAGAAACCTTCATTCTCCTCCCTCTGCTCATTCATGACTCACTGGTCTTAAAAAAAGAAGCCAGAAAAGATGAAGAAATAGGGCTGTTTTCTGTTAACTGACAATGTGGCGATGTCTGGTTTTTATGAAAGATTATAAGAAGATTATTATGACAGAAATTAAAGTATAGTTATTTTATAACATAAATATTATTGCTACAAGAAAAGAATCCAAGATGGGCTGAAAAACTTTTATATTAATAGCTTTAGAACATATGAATGCATTTAACCAAGCGCTTCTAGATACATTAAAAAAAATTAAGATAAACATAATTGAAACATTTGTCCTACAGAAAGTATAGAGTATTCAGATTTTTGATAAACATTATGGATCACTTTTTCGAAACTTGGATAGATTAGAACACTTATTCAGATGCAATGCCAAAATAGTGTTTTAAAATTTTCAGAATTAGATTGGCGGTGCTTAAAATCAGTATAAGGATCTTTCAGTTTCTCCTCTCCACTTCTTGAGCGCATCATGATTGGTTGTGTTTTTTGTTTTTCAGTTTTCAATCTTATGACTGCCTCTTTTGCCTAGAGTCTCTGTCCTTGTTCAATGTCAAATTCACTTTAATTTCCCTTTTATTCCTGACATTTCTATCACTAACATATTAAGCTTCAAAAACGCACATGTGAATGAAAAGTAGTCTCTTATTTCTCACAAACACTTCAAACACTTTCTAAAGCTATAAAAAGACTCTAAGTTATTCTTTACAGAAAAGACTTCTCTAAAGGGCATAATTGTTTCCTCTTATGTCTTTTTAAAAGTCACAAAAATATGTAGCCTATTTAAATTGCAAGAATTTCAAATGACACCTGTTTCTGATTTGTTCACATTAGTTTCCACTCTCTGAAGCACAAGCGAAAGTAGAAAAATGTTTTGAACTGAATGAGTGACAAGGGTAACTAAAAAACAAACTGGCATAATTTAGAAAAGAAGAAAAATCCTCTAATGAGAATATCGTATAACATAACCCTTACAAATCTGATTAAGGGGTTTACAGTCCGCTTGTTTATTCAAATGCTTCAGTCTCCACCCTGTTTCCTTCCTCGGTTCCCGGTGCACTATAGGGAGTATAGTGTTAGTGTGGGCATTGCCACCTCTTCAGAAAGATTCTTGGGTTGAGGAACTTGGGAGAGTTATAAAACACAGACAGTGTGAATGCTCTCATCTCACCCTGCTGGCACAGGACAATGATCCTGGAGTGCACAGCATCAAAGGAGAGACAAAGACTATTCCAGACCTCAGGAGATCTGCGATCAAGTCCTACCCTTGCTCTCAATTGTTCTAGGACGTTAAGGCTCTCATAATCACTCTGAGAATTAGTTTTATTATGTGTCAAATGGGCACAAATTATTGTCCTTGACAAATCTTTACTGCTGATTAAAATGAGATGACAGTTGTTTTGGAAAAACATAAGACTATAATGCAAATATGTCATTTCAGTACTTCAAATTTCAGTAAAATATTCTGCATAAGGTATGTTCTTAATAAATATTTGGTGACTGATGGCTGGGAGCAAGGTTATTATTGCGTTCACTTTCCTACTCTGGCCCACAGGGTACAATAGCGGCTCTCAGGGAGTATGAATGGGTGAATGGGTGGGGAGGCTCAGGGTAACGCAAGTGAAGTCATCGTCTGTCCTGGTCTTGCCTCCCAGAAACATTTTCCATGAGCTGCATCCTAGCAAGTCTTTTGTGCATCTCACAGAAAGGGAAAATTCAATCTAAATCTGATTGCTACGATAAAGCACTCTTTTTGGAGATTTGGTTATACTTTAGAGAAGGACAGAGTTTGCATATGACAAACATTAATAAAATTCAGAGGTTTATTAAGACCTACATGATACTCCTAGATTTTGTTCACAAAATTGAGGGGGTTTCTTAGAAGATTTTTAAAGATTTATACAAGTTCATATTCTTTTTGATCTAAATACACAATACAATATAATACACCTCATCAAAGTGCAATGCCCCTTTCACACTTTGGTGTAAAGAGGGTACTATTGTGATTGATATTTTTATCTTTCTACTATCACTAGACATTCTCCAAAACCCTGTGGCAACACCTATAACTTTGCATGTTGATTATGCACTTATTTGCATGTTATTCTCCACTAGGTCTAAGATCTTAAAGGAAAGAGACTATATATTATTCATCTGTTTAAACCATTTGCATCCTGCAATGCTAGCACATGATTGTTTCTCATCATCTGTGGACTCAAAGAATGAATGCATCATTTAATCTATTAGCTACTGATCACTAAGTCAAAGTCTAAAATAATGCCTAACACTGAAGTAAACTGACTGATAACTCTTCCCATTCCCTCTTCCATCTTAGCTGAACTGTGAGAAGATGTTTGAAGAGGTCTATTTCCGTTTAGTTTTAAAAATATGTAGTATGAACTGGTTTAGTCATTCTTGCTCCTCTTAGTAGGATCATACCAAAAATGTTTCTCAACTCTTTTCCTTTGCTTAATTGCTTTCTCAATGCTTCTCCTACAAAATCCACGTTTAAAGATAAGTCTGACCAATGGAAATGGGAAAGAAGAGGAGGATAATTATTCAAAAAAAGAAAACATCTAATTTCTCACACTCTTCTATGTTGGTTGCAAGTCAAGTTGCAGCAATAAACATCCCCACATTTTTTTCACCTTGACATGTCTTTCCATTGAGCATGAGTTGATAGCCAGGTGGGCAGATACACTGATAGCTTCCAAAGGTATTTTTACACTCATGTTGGCAGGTGTCTCTATTTTCACATTCATCAATATCTGTGCAGAAAGAAAGCAGAGTGTATAACCATGCAAAACAAAGGCAGAAACTCTGATAGAACCAACTGTAAACGAGTTGTGGATACGCAATAGAAAAACTTCTGGGTGATTTCATACTTGTGTTTTAAAACACTCGGAGCTGTTTGACATCAGGATCTGTTTTTAATGGAGTCCAATATAAACGTGCTATATTATAAAATATGAACACCTCTCCTGTGTATAAGCATATTTAAGCTGAAGCCCCAAACTGGCCCACTTCTATATTAGTTAAGTAAGGCCCAAATGACAGATGAAATAAATTTGTATAAGATCCTAAACCACCAAAGTACTAAACTCGTGACAGAATAGTAGAATTTACCTAAAGGACAGTTTCTATTGAGATTAATTGGGAAAAAAATATTAGTTTTCATTTTATTTAAATATTAGCTGACTTTCTCTTTCCAAAAGCCATGCATTGCTTTCCATACACAGATATCATCAAATGAAAGTGTTTTTATTTTTGTGATAGTAATATTCATCAAACTTCATACAGTTGTAAAGTTCTAATGGCAACTACATACATATAATTGCTGTCACCTTGGGCAGGCCACTTAACTTCTTGAGATCTCAGTGGATTCTTCTGCTTCACAGGTTTCTTGGAAGGTTCAAATGCAGCAATATACGGGAAAGCATTTTATAAGCTATAAAGATCTATCTATCTGCTATTGTTAAACCATGCCAAGAAAACAGCAATAAAAAGGAGAGTGACAATAGATGATAATTAAAAATTAATTGTTATTTGCTTTCAGGATAAGGGATGTGATTTGGGAGGCCTCAGATTTTCTGTCCCAATTGTGTTTTGCCTTGACTAATATTAAAATTTGCTCACAGTCCCTGAGCCCACACCAACCAGTGGAAGAAGGAAGAGGAGAACATGGCATGAAATGGGAGCAGGGGTGCTGTAGGGGGGAAGTAAAGAGAAGATGAGGTGACAACTGGGAAATGACCCACAGCAAAAAGATCTTTTCATTTTGCATATTTTGCATATGTTCAGAGTATAATTGCAATGATTCAAAATCTGTTGAAGATAAACACTCATCAAATATTTGTTTGTCAATGTTTTTGCCTCATTTTAGTTAACCAGCGCATTCATTCCAGAACTGTATGATGTATTTTTACTTTTTCCCTATATAATCTGCTTTATCCTAAAATAACAGAAATGTAAGGGATGTTGAACTCCAAGTAGTTAACATTGCACTTCCCAGAGTATGAATTTTAAAGTAGCCCCAAGTGGGATTTCTGTGTTAAGAAGCAAAGCCATGTTCATTTTTCCTGTTAAGCTTAGGAACCAATTCCTTAAATAGCCAAAATTTAGCTCAAGTGTAACAAAATTTCATAGTGTTAATGTGAATCTTTTGTAAGTTGTCTATCCCAGATGGTTAATGAAAGGCATTTGGTGTTTATTGCAAGTTGTTCTTGTTATGTAATTCCAAAGCTGTCTACAATCTTAGTGTAAATTTCTTTATTAGGACCAACACTATGAAACACTCACCATATTTTAAGAAATATGTTTAAATGTTTAAGCCTATTAATTTCCCCAAATAAAACTTAAATATCCAATAATTGACTAGTTACAGAAGTTTATTTTAGATTCTCCAAGATTGGTCCTTTCTCCGAAACAGTAGCTGCCTCAAACAGTAGATGGTTTGGGGAAGATAATTCTTATAAACATAATATTAGTGTAATATAAACACAAAGACACAGAAAACATTTATAAGACGCTATGATGAAATTGCAGGGTATAGGTAGTGATAAAGAGATAGAGAACTGGGTTATTAATCAGGAACACTTTCTTAAAATGATGTGGACCTTCAGATGATTTAGAAGAAATCAGCTAGATGGTGTATGGTGTAGGGAGGCATAATTTAATTCATTTATCATAGCATAAACAAAGATTTTGGGGCCAGAGAGGAGAGGTAGAGGAGAGGGAAGAGCTTGTCTAAGATGAAGGTGGAGAGCAGGATGGTAATAAGCTATGGAAACCCTTCAGTGGGAATGACTATTTAGAAGAAACTTTGAAAGACAGAATGTCAGATGTTAATTCTGTCAATCAAAGAACAGTACAAAGTTTTCACTGTCAAAGAGTAGGGTCAAAATCATGGGGATGAAAAATTACTAACTCTCAGAATGGTTTGGAGCAGGCTGAGAGCGGTGTTTGACCTACTTGCAAGGACAGTGGAGTCCACAGGTTTGGTAATTAAATAGTGTTTGACCGTATGGGACAAAATGTAGAGAGCTGTTAATGAATGCATTAATGTTCAAGGAGTAAAAGAAGTTAGCACTGTCCACAATTCTAGGATGCTGTCCCAGGGCAGAGATTTCATATGTCTCAGGACATCTAGACAGAAAAGTTCTGGGAAATTGCGGACCTGAAGAAAAAGGGTTAAAGTTTAAGTATCCACAGGATTTGAGGGCCCAACTGCAGAGAGATGATATAAGAAACTGGGTCCACCTAAGAGTGACTAAGGAAGCACACGTGAGAAGATAACGATGCAGGAACAAGGCTTGGAGAAGGGTAAAAAAAGTCACAAAAACTGAAGTCAGAAGGAGAAGAAAGTTTTTAAAGTTTAAAAGAAATGTTTAACAGAAAGCATATTTCGGAGAGAATAAGCAAAGTGTAGAATACTTAGGAAAAATGCAAAAAAATGAGGTTGGCATAGGAGGCTTTCAATTTAACCAGTATTTGTTTTTTTCCCTCTCTTCTTGCCTCCCTCCTCCCTTTCTTCCTTGCCTTCCTTTTTCATCTAACAAATAGTGGGGCTAAATTGTGTTTGCTAATTCTTCTTGGTGCATAGCTCAATGACATGCAAACACTCACAGAAAATTCAATTAAATGAATGACAGATGGTAATGTTTGCAACTTTACTGAAAATAAGATCTCAATTCTTGAGTTGGAAATTACTCTTCACTTTTGCAAACAAATTACAGACTTGTGAGTTTAGATAAAGATATTGAAAGCACACATTTTAGAGTGATGGAAGCAACTTAATTTTGTCCTGGCTCACATTATCTTTTCAGTGACACATATATACAAAATAATCAAACTGAGAAATTCCACGGGGAGTATGGGACAACAGTCAATGCAGTGTTGGCTGTCATACAGAACAACTCGACTGAGTTGCTTTCACTTTTAACCCACTGCTCTGGCATCAATCAGATCTAGCCATAATCAGATGGTATTATATTTTGTGGCAACAGGCAGATTCTCTTTTTACAAAAACCATATTCTGGATGCCACCAAAATTTATGTCTATATAGCATCTATATAGCATTGAATTTAGTAACACTTTTAGGTGTGATCAACAAAGAGTAAATTTCAATATAAAACAATAAATTATCAGAATGCATGCAATACATGCAATACATGCATAAATACATCATTTATTTAAATAAACTTTGTAATAGTTTTAGGTGCCGGAGTAAATGCCTTGAAACTTTGAGTCATCCCAGATTTGAGATCGATGTAGTTCACTGAACCCATAAGGTCACAGGTGCTGTCCTATGCTTACAGTCTGGTCTATAAGTGAGCCCACAGAAAGGAAACGTAACACAGCTGACATTTACCTACACATCTGTCATGGCTTGCCTCAGAGCCTTCAGGGCAAGTTTTCCTAATAGTCCTTCTAGTCCTGGAGAGAGATGTTCTGCTGTTTCTATACTCTGAGTAGGCGCTGTAGAGATGTGAGTACTGTCTGTAATGCTGCTGAGGTTGATAGTTGTTTCTCACAGGGGAGAACCGTGCAAGGTTATAGCTATGGTACTGAGTGCCATAATTTGGCAGTCTCTCCAATCCAGCGCAAGATTTCCCGTCCCCTAATAAATGTTGTCCTGGTGGACAGATACACTTGAAGCTGCCGGGGGTGTTGGAGCACTGATATGCACAAGGCTTATGCACTTGTTCACATTCATTAATGTCTGCTCGTGTGCCATGATACATAGAAAAGAGAAAAAAAACACACACATACACACACAAAACACAGGAATAAACAATCAGTCTGTGAAACAAACTGAAGACGTTATGTTACCCTCCAAAGCCAGGAATACAATAAGTACTTAACTGTTGTGAACTTTCAAGAAAGCTTTAATCATTCAGTTATAAATATACAGAAAGATTCTATGACTCTCCCTAAAGATTGCTTCACAGCTACAGTAGAAACATAAAGGGTCATATGGGAAAACATGGTCTTGAATCCAGAAAAATTAGAGTTCAAAGTTAATATAGACCTTAATTCTGTTAGTGGAGGGAAGAATGCAATCACATCTCTAGTTTGCATTCAGTTAGAATATTGACCTCTAGTGTCTCTAATCTTTCATGCAATTACAAGTTTCAGATGAAGGAATGTTGGTACAACTACAAATATTTTTATTTTCTTTGTCTCTTTTCAATCAATAATTATTAATCAAGCCAAGTACATTTTTTTACAAAAAATTTTAAAAAAGAAAATGAAGACAGAATCATTTCTTACTAAGATATAAACTCACAAAATCTGTAAAATTAAAGAAAATTATTTTTCTTTCTATTCCTACGTCAACACAGAGTATGTACTCACAATTCTTCCGGTAAATTGGAAAAGTGAATGAAAACCAGAGATCAAAACCAAACTCTTTAATTCATTACCACAGTGGTATATGAAAGAAAACAACATCAATAAGTAGAATAAAGGTAGTAAATTTTGCTTTACAAATTGTTTTAGTAGGCAGGAGTTAAAATTAACATTTTTAAACTAAAATGGCAATGGTCCTACCTTCTTCATTGATTTATGCCCCAGCCCAATGCCCGACATTCAACTTCAGATCAAATTAGTGAACAAATGAACACACTTCATTCTGCTGGGTCACTGCTATGACTGATCAAGATGCTAAATTATATATAAATGACAATATCTAAATGGAAGGCTAAAGTGATATGTTATATATTTCTGCTATTAAAAAGAATTTATTTTAAAAGAGTTTCTTTAAAATAATAGTATTACTTTAAACATTTGCTGTGTGCAAAGTACTGTGCCAGGGACCGCATAAAGACAGAACATAGTCTTTATGGGAAATTGGCTATAAATAATTAAGTAGACAACCAAGGCAACCAATTTGCCTCTTAAAAGCATGGCATGCAAACCAGAAGCCAGTATTTAAAAGCCCATACAATTTTTCTGCTGCACTTAAATATTCTGAGGAGGAATATAATTTGATAGCTCAGTTTCTTGATTATAAATGCATTAATTTTTTAAAAGCATACGGTTACCTTCTTATAGATACTTGCTGTTGTCTGTTACCCTTCTTACTTTATATTCATCCATAACTAAGATGGAAACAAACAGGCAATTGAGGGAGTGGCACATAGTAAGCAGTTAACATATGGTAGATAAAGTTCTCCCATAACTTCATCAACTATCAATTGATAATTATCAATTCACTTAATAATATCAATAATTATCAATTCACTTAAATTGTGTGTTCACATTTTAATCCCTTATACCTAAACTTTTATATTACATAAGAGTATAGTTCATATACAAATAAAATGCATATATGCAAACACTTAAGTCATGTGCATAGAAGGAAAATCAATGAGACAAGGTTCATAATTAAGTTGTCATGGCAATTATATCAGAACCTCACTCTGACATGTATAGTGTACAGTAAGCTCTCTGTAAGTGGTTATTATTGTCACTTGAAATGTCAGTGTAAACTGAATTCAATAGGAAGTCTCTAAGAAGTAATTCAAATTATGTTATGAATTACTTAAACCAATGTACAAATCTTCTAACTGTAGCAAGAAAGCATTTGAGGATAGAGAGTGGTCCTAATTGAATTGGTAATGCTAGGTAACTATATTAGTAGCTTTATTACTCAATAAGAGTTCTTGTTAACTTACCCAAACAGGGTCTTCCAACTCCTTGAGAGCGGTAACCTCGTGGACATACACAACGGTAGCTGCCTCTTGTATTCTCACATATCTGGTTATATCTGCACTGATGGGTCCCATCTTTACATTCATCAATATCTACAGACATGGAGGCAATAAAAAGTAATAACACTTCCTCTTTCAAAACCCAAAGTCATTGTATTTAAAATGAACACTCTTTAGAAAATTGCCGAAGGTTGCATTTTTCACCATGTGGTCGAGACCTGGAATCAGAAAACCTGGGTTCAAGTCCTAGCTCTGCCACTTCTTAACTTTTCCTCCTCTTGCTCCCAACTATGGAAAGAGTTTCAGCCTCAGCCTTTTTTTTCCTCTCCACTTCTCCACAGCCTCTCCTCCCTTGGCCATCTTGTTTACGCTAGTGACCCTCGCAAGCTGGGTGAGGTAGCCTTAGAGCAGCAGGACTCCTTGCTTCTCATCTACACTCCCACATTTCTAGCTGCCAGCTGCTCACCTCCATCTCCATGTTCCACCAGCACAGCACTTCAAACTCAACATGTCCCCAGTGTCTTATCACTACTCCCTTATTTACGATAACAGCATTCTTTTTTCCCGAGCCAACCAGCCTGCAAACATCAGAGTTATCTTTAAGTTATCCCTTCAGTTTCCAAGATTGGGTAATTCTAATTCGTTCATTCAAACACATATATCCCCACTTTCCATTTCCACTTGGCTATATTTTTGATGTAGCTTCTTAAACGGTCTTCTGATCTTTTAGCTCATCTCATTTCTTTCTTTATTTTTTAAAGATTGACACCTGAGCTAACATCTGCTGCCAATCTTCTTTTTCTTCTTCTTCTTCTCCCCAAAGCCCCCAAATACAGAGTTGTATATTCTAGTTGTGAGTGCTTCTGGTTGTGCTGTGTGGGACGCCACCTCAGCATGGCCTATGAGCAGTGTCATGTCTGTGCCCAGGATCTGAACCAGAGAAACCCTGGCCCACCGAAGCGGAGCACACAAACTCAATCCCTCCGCCATGGGGCTGACCCCAGCTCATGTCTTTTCTAATTCATCTTATACATAATTCGAGCCAATATTCTTAAAAATATTTACAGTTGCACATAACTGCATATGATGCTCTGAGTTGGCTACTATTCTTAGGAGTTAAGAAAAATATTTCTCTATATACATGTTGCTGAAAAGAGTCTTTGAAATCTGATATTCCAACTCCCTCAGCATTTTTTTTAAAGTATACTAAACCCCCATGTACCTCAACAAGTGATCAATATTCCTTCTCCCCTGCCTCTTATATATTCTTTTAAACAAATCCAAGACATATTGTAACTATATGAATAAATACTTCAGAATGAAATTTTTCAAAAGTCCATTTTTAAAATGAGAAACTTAACCTCAAATTTCTGCGTCATCTTAAGACATGTTCAAAATCAGATAGGTGTCAAGAAGGAAGGGTGAAGTTGACACATTATCTCTAAGTCCAGCTCTTTTCCTTTGTACAGGAATTTCTTTCTTTCCTTTTTTCTACCACCTCCATCTATTAACATTCCATTCAAGGCTAAATGTGAGTTAACGTGATCACTTCCATGGCACCTCTGATAGTCATTCCTACTAGATATCACTCTCAATTTTATCTGTACCTCTTTTATGGAGTTTCAGTCTGTCTTGTATTATTATTTGTTTTCTTTTGGTTGGCCATTCTATCCCAGTAGATTGTAAGTACATGAGAGCAGAAATGGTATCTGTTTCATTTTTGTAAATCCTGAAATTCCTAGTTCTGCTAACTACGGCAGACTAGTACAGAGTAGGCACACAAATATACTTGGGAGAATATAAGTTCCTATATTGTCTGGTCATTGATGTGACATTTAAAGAATACTTAGTCCTAAAGTAATTATATTTTGAACTTTTAATAAATCTCTACAAACATAATTTTTTATCACCCCCTCATGGAATTCTAAACATACGCTAAATTTCATATTAGAAATAATGTGATGCAATATTAATTTATGGGGATAGTAAACTATGTAAACCCAATACTTAATTGATGGGAGCTCAAAATGGTCATAGGTCTCCATGGTGAGCTTTCATTTCCTGGTACAGCCAACTCTGGAACTCCAGAGTTCGACCATACTAGAAGTTGGGAGTAAAAGAACCCATGGAAAAAGAAACATTTCTTTGTTAGATTAAATGTATTCTAATTACTAATTTAAAAACTGGATGCCTTATTTGGCTTGTTGATGGTAAATGGATCTCAGTCATCAAAAGAGCCAGAAACTCACCAATGCAGGTTCCATTTTCTGCCTTGGTCATTCCGTTTGGACAAAGATCAATGCACTTGTAGCCACCGCGGGTGTTCTTGCAATGCTGATCTGGTCTGCACACACTCTGTCTACACTCATTCACATCTTGGTAAAAGAACAAGGGCAATGCAGAATGAGAAAATCATTTATTCCATTTTTCCATAGAAATTATACCTTTGTATTTTAAGGATATTGTAAACTAATATACATGTTGATTATATAATCATTGTGTAAAGTTAAAGTGTTTAAACCCACCAAGGTCTGTAACACATTTTATTTTATTTGTTGAGGAAGATTTACCCTAAGCTAACATCTGTTGCCAATCTTCCTCTTCTTTTTTGCTTGAGGAAGATTAGCCCTGAGCTAACATCTGGGCCAATCTTCCTCTATTTTGTATGTGGGATGCCTCCACAGCGAGGCTGATAAGTAGAGTGGGTCTGTGCCAGGATCCGAACCCATGAACCTGGGCCGCTAAGCAGAGCACATGGAACTTTAAACAGTGGGCCACATGGTCATCCCCTGTAACACATTTTATTTTACAACAGAATAATACAAATAAAAAACAAAGTATTTCCTCACAGAGCTGGTAGCCATACCAACCACCTCCTCCTCCTCGAAACATTAAACTTACATACATATTACACATAACTTTATATATTATGCTTTTGTGAAAAAATTTGGCAAATATAATAGGGGAAATGTTAAAAAAAGTGGTTATGTCGTTAGAAAATTAAGCCTATAAAGTAAAGTATTTGCTTCCATTTTGTTTTTGCATGGATTACATATGTGATGGATGGTGGGTGTCCTCTATTTGAATCCAGCCCAGGACACAGCACATGGATTAGATTAGACACCATTAAGAAGTCACAAAGACGGGGGTTGGTCTGACGGCACAGCAGTTAAGTTTGTACGCTCTGCTTCGGCAGGCCTGGGTTCACTGGTTCGGATCTGGGGTGTGGATCTACACACTGCTTATCAAGCCATGCTGTGGCAGGTGTCACACATATAAAGTAGAGGAAGATGGGCATGGATGCTAGCTCAGGGTCAGTCTTCCTCAGCAAAAAGAGGAGGACTGGCAGCAGATGTTAGCACAGAGCTAATCTTCCTCTAAAAATAAAAAATAAATAAAAAAGAAGTTACAAAGATGTCATTGCTTTGAATGTAAAGTGTTTTCTTACCCATGCATTTTCTGCCCTTGAGCTGATACCCAGGTTCACATCCACAGTGAAAACTTCCTATGGCATTGAAACAGTGGTGGTGACAGGGGCTGGATTCTTGACATTCATTAATATCTGTTACATGAAACAAAACTGTCACTATATGTTGTTAGGTTAATTTCTCCCACATGTTTAACATTTTAATGATCGTCGACAATCATCATGTTGAAGATCTTCCCTAAAACTAATCCGATACAATTGCTCTTATATGATCTGCCAGATAATGGAAGCAACTGCTGGGGAGGGTCTCTCTCTTCAACACTCCTCAAAGGTAGACATTAGCTAGAGACTCAGAACTATGTCGATGGCGCACTCCTCAACTTTAACTAGTTTACCATATGCCTCCCACTCCTGTTCCTAGGAAATCTCAGCCCTGGAATGTTGCTGACAGCCTGGAATTCTGAGGAAAGGGAAAAGAAAAAGGTAAGGTCTTCTGCAATTTCTTTTGCAATTCACTTTTCGTCCTATTTTTGCTGCTATTAGCCTGAAGCAGGTCTTTATCACCTTGTGCCTGATTGACTACAGCAACTTGAGCATTTCACCTCATCTGTAGTCACTGCCAAATTAATCTCCCCAAATACCATCTGGGTCATAGTGTAAAAAAGACTCACAAGCATGAACTCCCCAGACTCGTGTGCACTTGCCTGTTTTCTGTACCTTCTTCTCTCTTTCCTTCCAGTCCCAGAGGAGAGAGACCTCTTCTCTCATCTAAGAAAAGTCCCTCACCTTACATTTCCAAACTTGAGATTGCCAAGGTCTTATTTTGTACTTTGTTTTCCATTTGAGATCTTTGAATTTAATGTTTCAAAATCTACACATGTTAATATAAATGCAGAAATGTGATTATAAACTTTAAAAAGACTTTCTCAGTGCAGTTTTTTCTTCTTTCTCTTTTGCTTGGCCTCCCTTATCCCTTTTTACTCCCCTTGCCCACCAAAGCCAACACATTAACAATCTAGTATAAATAACAACATACCTCTTCTAGGTACACATATATATCTCTACCTAAATACATAAATCCATTTAATTTTTCTCTGGTTATTGCTTGTTTTCCAGTGACATAATTTTTTCTACACAAGTTACATATACTTTCCTACATGTTGGTGTTCTCACTCAACAACACCCCATGGAAATTCCTCTAAGCCAAACAGTTGAGCTCCATTCCACTCTTTATAATGACCACACGGTGTGGATGTACCATAATTTATTCATTCTTTCTTCTATTGATAAGTATTCGGTTTTGTATCCACTGTTTCTGCCTCTATGAAAAATCTCGATAGCAGCTTTACTCGTAATTGCTAAAACTTGGAAGCACAAAGACCTTCTTCAGTAGGTGAATGGGTAAATAAACAGTGGCACATTCATACAATGGAATATTATTCAGCACTAAAAAGATATGAACCATCAATCCATGAAAAGACATGGAGGAAACCTAAATGCATATTACGAAGTGAAAGAAGCCGGTCTGAAAATGCTACATACTGCACGACTCCAACTATATGACATTCTGGAAAAGATAAAACTATGGAGACAATTCAAAAAAAAGATCAGTGGTTTCCAAAGATTGAGGAGAGACGGGGATGAATAGGTGGGACACAGAAGATTGTTAGGGCAAGGAAGCTATTCTGTATGATACCATAATGGAGGATACATGTCATTATTCATTTGTCAAAACCGATAGAACGTACAAGACCAAGAATGAACCCTAAAGTAAACTATGGACTCTGGCTGATAATGATGTGTCAGGATAGCTTCGTCCTTGATAAAAAACGTACCACTCTGCTGCAGATGTTGACAGTAGGGGAGGCTATTCATGAGTTGGGGCAGGGAGTATATAGGAAATTTCTTTACCTTCTACTCAGTTTTGCTGTGGACCGAACACTGCTCTAAAAACTAGAGTCTATTAAAAAAAAGTCCTGCAATAAATACTCTGTTAGTCTTATGCAATGGAGTTTTATGAAATTGATTCTATTAGTTTGTGCTATATAATTTCCTCTCTCACATAGAACAGGCAAGTGTTATTATTCCAAACCACTGTGATACAAATATTTAAAATAGCCATGGAATATTATATCTATAGATACTATCAGGAAGTTCAATCTATAAAACAAAGTTCACTTTACAGGATTCAACAGGCAGGGGATCTTCATTCTTAGCATAATGAAGATAAAGCGAGGGCCTCCGTTTTTATACCTTGACAACTCAGCCCATCAGAAGTTCTTCGAAAGCCAATTCCACAGCGGACCACACAGCGATAGGATCCAATGGTGTTGTCACAGTCCTGACCAGCATGGCAGGTGTGTCCACCCAAAGCACACTCATCAATATCTGCAACAAATTGCTTGTAAGTTGAAGAAAATCAACCTGAGAACCTGCTGTGAAGTATGGATAAGAAAGGCCGTGAATGATACTTGAAAAATATACAAGAGCAAAAATGTTGAACATTTTGGTTGTGTCATTTCAGGTGGGTTAAATAGCAGATAAGCTCAAAGCAACACAGTGATATCTTCACAGACCAGCCCATCCATTAGACCACTTATAAATTCAGTGGCTTTAAAAGTTACTTCCCAGGGCTGGCCTGGTGGTGTAGTGGTTAAGTTCACATGCTCTGCTTCGGCTGCCCAGGGTTGATAGATTTGGATCCTGGGCACAGACCCACACACTGCAAGCCATGCTGTGGTGGCATCCCACATGTAAAGTAGAGGAAGACCGGCACGGATGTTAGCTCAGGGATGATCTTCCCCAAGCAAGAAGAGGAAGATTGGAAAGAGATGTTAGCTCAAGGCCAATCTTCCTCACACACACAAAAAAGTTACTTCCCCTTTCTGACATACGTTTTCCCAGTCTCTCAGCATTGCTTTGAAAATTAATGGAAATAATGTATATAAGGTGCCCAATCCATACTGGATCTTCCATAAAATTTATTCCTCTCCCTCCTACACCTCTGCTCCCTCTCTCTTTTGTGTTTAGAAGGGGGCCTCCTGGGGCATAGAGAGAGAAATCCTTTCCTTTTTTCATGATTTTTTAATTTATTTATAGAACTAGATTCTTACACAATTCTAACTTTGAAATATACCTCGAGTCTGACAGAAAAGTATTTTTTTCCTAATGTTCCCAAAGTGCTACCAAGATTGTGCAATTTACTTAAGTTCTTGATAAGCTCTTTATTCCCTAGTTTTCTCATTGTAAAATGAGTCTGGTAATAGTCCTGCCCGCCTCTCCTCATTGTGTTGTGGGGATGGAGAGAGCTCCTGCCTATCGAGTGTCCCACACGAAGGCAGTGTGTGAGCAGTATTCCTTCTTTCTCACTTTCTTGACCTAACGAAAATCTTTTCTCTGTGTTGCTAAGTTGGGGAAGGAAAAAGTAGGAAAGAAGAGCATAGGTCTATCACACTTTTCCTAGTCAGAGACTGTTGCGACGATTGCTTAAATGTGCCTATTAGATTTAGCTTTGTGAATACCTTGACACGTTCTTCCATCCGGAGCTATGGTGAGGCCTTTTGGGCAGGAGCAGTAGTAGGTTCCCATGGCATTGTGGCAGACATGGGAGCAGGGACTCCCCGCTGCACATTCGTCTTCATCTGAAAGAAGAAACAAAGAGGCCCAATTCGTATGTAAACCCCCTACTTGCTAGGAGCTACTGAAGTCGGTAAAAATAGTTGCTTATAGAGGCCAATGAATTGAATCAAATGTAACAGAAAATGCTCTAAGTGCCACAAAATGGGAACACTAAATAAAAAGTTAATTTTAGGCCCCCAAACTATCATTGATAGTGAATAGACGTTTATATGAATTCTAAAATAGCAATAATGATAGCTAAGATACAATGACCACGTACTGTGTTCTAAATGCTTTTTACCTACCTTAGCTCATCCCTCACAACATTCCTAGGAGACATGTATTTTTATTACTATCCTCATTTTGCATAATAAAACTGAGGAACACGGGCCCACCCCGTGGCCTAGTGGTTAAGTTTGGTGCACTCTGCTTCGGCGGCGTGGGTTCAGTTCCTGGGCGTGGACCTACACCACTGGTCTGTCAGGGGCCATGCTGTGGCAGTGACCCACATACAAAATAGAGGAAGATTTTCACAGATGTTAGCTCAGGGTGAATCTTCCTCAAGAAAAAGTGGAAGATTGGCAACAGATGTTAGCTCAGGACAAATCTTCCTCAGCAAAAA
Source organism: Equus quagga (assembly GCF_021613505.1). Taxonomy (NCBI): domain Eukaryota; kingdom Metazoa; phylum Chordata; class Mammalia; order Perissodactyla; family Equidae; genus Equus; species Equus quagga. Next base: position 20,047,569 of record NC_060279.1, on the reverse strand, counting down.
AACCCAAAAAAGCCCTGAGGAACAAAGAAGTTAAGCAAATTGCCCCAGGTCACACAGGTCATTATAGGCAGAGCTGGGATTTGAACCTGGGCAGTATAGTTCATAAAGACCACCTTTTAACCACTATACTGCATTATACTGCCTACCAGTGAAAGAAAGGCACTGTGTATGCAAACTTGAGCTCCCCAAGCTACTTAGCTGTTTCCTTATCTGTGACTCTCTTGTACTGGGAATTGGACGGGATGAGGCTGGTTTAGTCATTATCCTCAGCCCACAACGCTTCCCTGTCCTATGATCGAGCAGTTCTAGGGTTAGGTGACTTCGAGTTGCATTACTGCTGTTTCACATCCATGGCAGTCAAGCGGCCAGATGGAGTCCAGCGTTTTGTCCCTGTGCTCACTCCTCCTCTGTACTTCATCACGGTCCCTGACACACTTGACTGTGGCCGAATCAGAAGAGGCCAAGCGTGTCCATCTTAAATTCAAATCCAGCTCTGCCACCTGATAGCTGGGTGATCTTACGCACTCTACTTAACTTCTTTACATCTCAATTTCCTCACCTACAAAATGGGACATTTATAGGAGTGTTGTGCGATTAAATTTCTAGCAAAATGGCAATAGATGGCCAATAAATGGTATCCACTAATAACATTTTTATCAAAGTAAAAAAATGCATTATTTATTCCTGTACTTACCAGCACAAAAGGGTCCAACCGAGTCTAAGGCAAACCCGGAGGGGCACTGATTACTGCGATCTCCTACCACAGAGAGAAAAGCGAAATTAACTGACCTGTTAGAACATTAGCATCTTGTTTCATTCCAGTACAATCTTCCCTGGGAAGATATGCCGAAGATGGAGCGCATGACACAACAAATGCAAGAGGTGAAAACAAGCAGGAACGGAAAACTTTTCCTGTTTCTCCACCAAGAATGGAATTAATCATAGTCCAGAGATGGTTGGCAAGCCACCAATGGAAACGTTTTCTGCTTAAGTTGCTAACAGTAATCAAAAGAAAATTAAATAAAATTATTCTGTGATAATAAAAAGGATCCAAGATTAATGTCTATGCCAGGCATAAGCACAGGCAAAGTCCTAGTGTTCCAGGCATTACTTACTCTGTTTGTTCTAGAAGTAGGAACGCTATTCTGGAGCCACTTAAAATAATTTATGCCAGCGAAAAACAGAAACTCTAATGAGGAAACCTCCTCCTTGTGTGGATCCCCTCCATTTGCAATGTGGAGCATCTGGGTCAAGTCCTTTTCCTTTTGCATGTAGTCAAAGCAAGGGGAAACAGGCATATCGTGATAGAATAGATTTAAGTTAGATGTCAGAAAAAAACATATTAGCAAGAATAAACAGGTTAGTTAGGGACTCTCTTTGCTTAGAAAGTAACTGTGTCTTGACTCATTAAGCAGTTTAGCAAATATTTTTCAAACATGATTAACCTGCAAAAACTTAAATGAAATTCATCTTTCAAGTTACCAAAGTAATGTGTGTGTGTGTGTGTGTGTGTGTGTGTACACGCAACAAATGTAAAAGACAATTGTCAATATAATAAATTTCTCTTAAGGGAAATTTTATTTAGTTAATATCATATATTCAGTTCATATTCAATCTCTTAGAAATTATCTTAGATTTTCTTTCAATTCTAAATGCATGAACTGTGTTTATTTTTATTATTGTTTTAGGTGCCCTTCCTGGAGAGAGTCTAGGTATTAGTTAATTTTTCAGATTCATTCACTTTGGAGGGCCTCTGATTACATTATTTGAGCCCTGCAGTGGACATGAAACTGTTCAAAACTGTTTTATATATTTATATATTTGGAGGGTGTAAGAAACACCACTCCAATGAAAATAGTTCCTTGACTAGAAAACTAGTCCTATTTGCTATTTTTAAGCAATTAAATTGCTTAAAACCTTGAAAGCAGAGATTCATGACCCACTTCTACCCTGAGTATAAAAATGACCCTGCGTGTCTTCCTGTGCCTGCAAGGGAACGGGAGTAGGATGGTTGGGATAGAAACATCCGGAGCACACTGCTGAGTGATCACTGAATAGTTATGGTGTGTCACTTAGTTCTGTGAGCTTAGTGGGCCTTATTTCATTTAAATCTCACAACTCCCATACTCCCATCACAACCAAGTTCAGATGAGGAATTTGAGACTGAGGTTACGTCAGTTGCTTAAAGTCAAAGAGCCGATCTAAGCTGGAGCAAGGATTCAGATGTGAGTCTGTTTCTCTTTCAACCACTGCACTCAGGAATACAACTCAGGTTGTGATTCTGTAATTCACGCTTCGTTTTTCTTTATCCACTCACTCACACATTCCTCAATCCAACCAGTATGTTGTCTAGGGCACTGTGTTGGGGATATAATTATGAAAAAAAAATGTGTCATATAAACATAATAAGTTATTATCTGATAGTATTTTACATTTTTGGTTCTAAACGGGGGTGACATCTTCCACTAGGTGGCATTTGGGAAGTTTTGGGGAGATAATTTGGCTGTCATGATGATAGAGAGGCCTATTAACATGTAGTGACTGGAGCAGACCCTGGGGCAGGATTTATAGTATTGCAGCGTGTGAGAGAATGATGCAAGATGAAGATTTATCCCCTGCCCTGAAAGATTTTCATGCAAGTGAGAAAGCTGTTAGTAATTATCTATGGCTACAACTCATCTCCCACATATGAAACATTTTTTTGTGTGATTAAAATATAGAATGAATTTTCCAGGAATGCAACTGTCATATAAATTGATGGTTGACTGTACATTATTTTATTCAGAACATTGCCAAGAATTGTTCAATGTTTTGTAAAAATCACACTGAGGCTCTCTATATAGGTTCAGCCATATGAATACTTCTTTCTTATCTTCTGCTGTAGCAACATCTAAAGATTTTCATATTGAAATACACAATATTTTGTTATAAACTATCTTTCTTTTATTCTTTATATTACAGTTAAAGTATGTTATTTTGGATTATATTAGTTATGATTTTCATCTTGACATAGTAGGGGAGCAATACAAAATATTTGTTTGTTTGTGTCACAGTAACGTATGATAATTGGAGAAATGTATAAAATTCCCCAAAACCTTGTCATTTGGAAAAACTACTGACAACATTTTGACGTTTTTCCTTGTAGTCACTTTTATAAACACACACTTCAAAAAATTAGGCTAGGCTCTTTCACTCTACAGACTAATAATTGCTAAACTTGACTGATCATAAAATCTCTCGGAGAGCTTATTAAAAACATAGATTCCTTGGTCTAACTCAGACCTGCCAAGGAAGAAGCCTGGGAATCTGTGTTTTTAATCAGTATAAAGGTTTCCTTATAATCACTGTGGTGTGGGCAACCCAGGTTTGGGTCATACTGCCTACTGCCTTTCAACTACTATTACGCATATACATTCCCTTTTGTCACTTTTTACAGTTATATTGTCAATACCTAGAACAGTGTCTGGTACACAGTAGGCACTTAAATACTTATTTTTTTTCTTTTTGAGGAAGATTAGCCCTGAGCTAACATCTGCTGCCAATCCTCCTCTTTTTGCTGAGGAAGACTGGCCCTGAGCTCACATCCATGCCCATCTTCCTCTACTTTATATGTGGGATGCCTGCCACAGCATGGGTTGACAAGTGATGCATACATCTGCACCTGGGATCTGACCTGGCGAACCCCGGGCCACCAAAGTGGAACATGCGAACTGAACCGCTGTACTACTGTTGAGGGCTGGCCCCTCAACAAATACTTTTAAATAAATAAATGAGCTAAATATTCCTTTAAAATTATTTTAAGGATTATTTAAGAGTTTATCATACAGCTGTGCTATTATTTACATATTTACCTCTTACTTCCAGGACATTTATTATTGGCCATTTCTCTGATTTTCTTAGGGCAGGCTTCCAGAATGAGAAAACTAATAAGACACGAATATGTGAAAGGCTACTGATACATACTGCTTTCCAGAAATGTTACACAAATTTACAACCCTTGCTGGCAGTGTACGAGGGAGCTCATTTTCCCATACCTCTCCACTACTCGGTGTTTATTATATATTTTAATATCTGACAACGATAATTGGAAAATGGTACCTCGTTGCTGCAATTTGCATTGTTTTCTTTGCTAACTGATGAGGTTAAACAGTTTTTCACATTCATTTTGTCATTATTGTTTCTTCCTTTGTGGATTTCCTATTCATAGCCTTTATGTATTTTTCTACTGGGGGGTTCGTCTTTTTCTTATTGATTTTTAAGAGCCTTGTATGTATTAAGGTTAATCATAGTTGTCCATAATATCTAATGCAAATATTTCTTTTTTGGTGTATATCGTACCTTCTCAATTTTGTTTTCTTTCTCTCATGAAGAAGTTTTAAAAAATTTATTTGTAGTTAAATTTATTTTTTCCTTTATTGTTTCTAATATCTTCTTCTGATTAATTTGTAAAATATAAGTATAGTTTATATTTAAAAAATAAATCCATTTCATTTAAAACATTTTTAAATTATATTGATTTATATTTGTGAGTTGTCTTGATCAGTAGTTTCCAAATGCCTGTGTGCAGACCAGATACATTGGAATCATTTAGGGGCTGTGCTAAAAATACTGACTCTCAGGCCTTACCTTAGACTAGCTAAACCAAAATCTTTGTGCCTAGAAATCTGAACTTTCACCAAGCTCTCTAGGCGATTCTAATTGCACTGTAACCATAGCTCTAATCTCGACACAACATAGAAGAGAAAGAACAGGCTGGTTAAGCAACTAGGAATGCAAGCTTGCCCCCTGGTGGTCACTTAAAAAGAAATTGCAGGTACACAATTTTTGCAATTTACAGAAACAATGTCAACAACAAATGGGCACATGTATCAGATGTAACTCATAGAATCATAGTATCTAAGGATCGTAAGGGGTTTTAAAGGTCCCACAGTGTGTTTTCTTCTATTTTTGGATCCAAATCCTCCAACAACATCCTTACAAATATGACAAAGACCTTCAAGGAGGTTTAGCCTTAGAGGATTTACATGATTGAGTAGAAACTGTACATGACTTTTCAAAAATTATTTTAATTCCTCTAGTCTCAGATGGTAAAAATTCATTTTTAATCAAAGTCTTGTGTCATCTTTTTAAAATTTATATGGAGTACTGCAAAAGGTAGAAACAGAGGTTGGCTTTGAAAGGTAGGCATTACTGGGGAAGAGAAAACATAACCCTTCATTCCAATGATTCTTTTCTTCTGTGAAAGTGACCTGAACATGCATAACAAGAGTAAAATGAGGCGGTGGTGGTGCCATGTGGTGGAGGAGGTGTGGGGTTCTGGGCTCCACGGGCTATGAGGCTTCATAAATCTGTGATTATCTCAAAAAATATGAAGACGCACTCCTAGATTACTACAATCTCAAATTTGTTGAAGCAGTTCTAATAGATGTTGAAAAAGAAAACGGTCACATGCACAACTGATGAAAGCAAGAGTGAATAGTAAAAATGAATTTTTAGTGTATCCGCTGAGCATGATAAAACAAAATGAAGCTGTTTAAAATCTACTTGGATCTATCGAGGAAAGCCAGCACAAAGCAAAACACACACACTCCCAAACCTAATAAGAATCATTTTAAGTGTACTCACGGGAGCCTAAAGTTCAAAGTTAAAGTCACTCAAACGGTTCGTGTCTGTAACATAACTGCATGTAAGTACCTCCAAGCAGCAAAACCCCATTGAATATGGAATGTTAATTGTTGTGGTGTCTCTTATGACTGAAAAAGAAATCTCAGGGTATAGACACATCAAAGAACCACACAGCAGAGGGCAACTGCTGAGATCAAGGGTTGTAGAACTATGCTTGGAATACAGTTCAAAAAATCATAATTTCCAGGAACAAGAGATGACAGTTGGAATCCTGATTACTGCTGCATAGCTTTGAAAAGTTGCTTTTAAAATATAGAAACTTTTTTTGACTAGTTTAGGTTAAGATACACTTTTATACTATGTTTCAGGAATTTGTCAATTCCTTAACAAATATAAGATTCAGAACAAGAATGGACTTTATTACCCAAAGAAAAATTGTTCTGATGGAGTGTATATTTTTATTTTTTATTTTTTTGATTAATCAATTTTATTTTTTTTACTTTTTTTCTAATTAATTTATTTTTTATCTAATATATTTTTTGTAACATTGGTTTATAAAACATTATATAAATTTCAGGTGTATATCATAAAATATATCAAATTCTGTGTAGATTACATCAGGTTCACCACCCAAAGACTAACGACCATCCATCATCACACACATGTGCCTAATTACCCCTTTCACACTCTTCCCTCTCCCCTTCCCCTCTGGTAACCACCAATCCAGTCTCTGCTGCTATGTGTTTTGTTTGACGTTGTTTGTGTCTTCTACTTATGAGTGAGATCATATGGTATTTGACTTTCTCCATCTGACTTATTTCACTTAGCATAATACCCTCAAGGTTCATCCACGTTGTCAGAAATGGACGGATTTCATCATTTCTTATGGCTGAGTAGTGTTCCACTGTGTATATATATACCACAGCTTCATTATCCATTTGTCCCCTGATGGACACCTTGATGGTGTCTTCCAAGTCTTGGCTATTATGAATAAGGGCATCTATTTTTAATCCTCTCTGTGTATGTAGACTAGAACAATAACAACTCCACTCTGCTTTACGAAGAAGCATATTAGTAAACTAAATGTACTAGAACTCCAACTGGATTGGCTTTACCACAGAGCTTTACCTATCACAACAGACATGAAAAACTTGAGATCATCGTGTTCAGTCAGTCTCCGCCTTAACATCCTTAGTTTGAACGGCATCAATGCAATTCTTTTACCCTTTTAGGAGGACTGGATGGCATAAAGATCTGGACTTTTCTTTAAGCAAATTACCTTTGGAAATTGAAGCATGGATTTTAAAACCCAATGTCTCTTCTAACTGGTTGTAGTCAGATTCCACAGAGGATGCATGAAGTGTTTCCACCAAGAAAGGCATTCTTCCCCGTGCCTGATCATAGAGAACGGTGTGGTTCCATGTGTATGGGACACTGATTCCATCAATGGTGAACAGCCGGGTTGAGTAGGCATACAGCTGCCCAGGACCTGTTTGCACATAGTCCTCTGTGTAATCCTAAGGAGGACAATATGGATTTGAGGATCAGCATGGCTCATCTTAGTTTTTTTGCCTGGAGGGTACTATGAGACGCAGGATGAGGAAAAAAATGGCTTAGGGGCTAAAAATACATACTTCTAAATAAAATTGTAATTGTACAGTAGTGTTCAGGAAATAAAGTTTGAACCTTTTAATTGTAACTACATGAGTGTCATAATTTTACTGCCATAAATTGTAGTTTAATAAGGGACTCAAAGTTGTAGGTCAAGAGTAAAGAAAAGATGTGAAGGGTAATTCTTATCATTCTTTGATTTCTGAAATACTTTTATGGATGACATACAAAAACTTTTATGCAAGAGTTACTATTCTCTGTGTCTGTAGGGAATTAAACATATGGCCTAAATCAACATAGCAGTGATCTTGGTCCCGATAAGCAGGGCGATAAAACCACTCAGGGATTGTGAAGACTTGTCCCTGAAGATTTTTAAACGAAGACCAGACAGCCATTTCTAACCTTCGTGGTTTAGACAGTGACTCGCCAAAGCGAACAAGGGAAACTACCCACGTTCCCTGCGCTCCTTCTATGGATCTTTGACTCACACTCTTACCATTAATCCAGTAAACAGTGAAGGCAATGTATCCCGACATGTTACCTTTACAGTGACTTCCGTGGGTGATTGAAGCTGCAGGACATAGCCACTCACAACGATATCTAGCAGCAAAGAACCATCAGAATCCAAGCCCCGGGCAATATGAGTCATCCGCAAGATTTCTCCTGGGAATGACAATGCACCATTTTAGTAGCAAAAAATATATGGTTTGTGTAAGCACAGAGCAGATTTACCTTACATACCAGTTCAGCTATGTTATTTTAATTCAAACTTGAATGAACATAAACCATAAGAGAATTAAATTAGCACTTAGTCCTCAAATTAAAGAGTTAGTCTTATTGAATTAAGTTTGTTCTAAAATTTCTTTTTATGTGACAAAAATGTAGCATATGATTATGTGAAGGATTCCAGACTTTAAACTCAAGCAATAGCAAGGCAGTTCTACAAAAATGGATTGCCTGAGAGAAGGGACAGACAGCTTCACCAGGCAGCCTGGCAACAACCACAGGTCTGGCCACAGGGCTTTGTTCCTTCTGGATGCTTCAAGAAGTAGCAAAGGGGCCTCTTAATAAGCGGATGGCCATGAAAAGATCCACTTGTTTCCTGGGTTGATTAAAGCTATGCCCTTCTTCCTTAAAGATCCCTGCCATCGAGATTGACCACCTTTGAAGATGCTTGAACTGCAGGTCTAGGAAAACTTGTATGCACTTGCAAGGGACCGCGAATAGCTAACACACATTTATTAAGACTAAGGATAAAGCGAAAAGCCTTTAGATTTGCTTGTTTTTATTTCCATCTTTTTGATAAAGAATCTCTGTTAGGTGTCCTAACCTCAGGTGCATAGACAACAGCCATTAGTTAATAGCAATGACTCATTTTCCTGCTTTGTTTTGGCTTTTAAAACCCTCTCTAAGGATTTAAAGAGAAAACATACAGAAAAGATAAGAAAATGCTTTGGGGATATAAAAATCACTATACTGTTTGAAAACACATGGCCTCTTAAAGACCTGCATCAGTAAAAGTTTACATGGAAATATGAAATTGCTTTTATATCATTTATGATAAGATTACATCAAAGACTCAAATTATTCTCTGCAGGAACGTACTTTTCTTAACCACTAACTTTTAAGGCACTCATATCTTTTTATAGTACTAGAATATTAAGTTCAGCTGGCACTAACCAGTTGCAAATTCCACTTGGGTTTCTCTTTTGAAGACTGCATTGGTGAGGGTAAAGCCATTGACTGCTTCTCCTATTTCCTTTGCTGTTGTCCAATAAATGGGATTTAGAATAGAAACTATCTTTCTCATTGCTGGACCTAAAGAAAAAATAAGGTGAAAAGCAAAATTTTTACAGTCCATTGTTACTATTGTCTTCACAGAATTCGTAAGGATGAATCCTAAATAATCTTGAATAACGAGAAAATAAATACCAGTATCTCGCATCTTTAAGAGTTTGCCATTGGCAGGACGTATTTAAAGTGCTAAAAGGAAAAAATCTACTGCCAAGAATACTCTATCCATCAAGGTTGTCATTCAGAATGGAAGGAGAGATAAAGAGCTTCCCAGACAAGCAAAAATTAAAGGAGTTTATCACCAAGAAACCAGTTCTGCAAGAAATGCTGAAGGGACTTATTTAAGTGGGAAAGCAGTGACCACAAACAGAGATAAAAAAAAAAATTATCAAGAAAACAAAACAACAACAAAAAACCAGGCAATAAAATCACTTGTAAGGTAAAAGTATAGTAAAGGTAGCAGATCAACTACCTGTGAAGATAATGTGAAGGTTAAAAGACAAATGTACTAAAATCACCTATTTCAATGATAAGAGGGTATTGGATAGACACACACTAAATAAGAGTCTATATATGATTTGCAAAACATATAATGTGGGAGGAGGAGAGTGAAAAAGTAGAGCTTTTAGAAAGAGGTCAAGCTAAAGGGTCTATCAACTCAATACAGACTGTTATATGCATAGAATATTAAATAGGATCCTCATGGTAATCACAAAGCAGAAACCTATAACAAGCAAGAAAAAAAGTAAGACAAAAGAAATCAAACATATTATTAAAGATAGCCATCAAACCACAAGGGAAGAGAGCAAGAGAAGAAGAAAGGAACAGGGAAGAACTACTAAAACACCCAGAAAAAAAAGTGACAAAATGGTAATAAATACATATTTATCAATAGCTACTTTAAATGTCAACGGACTAAATGCTCCAATCAAACGCCATAGGGTGGCCAATTGGATAAAAAAACAAGACCCATGTATATGCTGCATACAAGAGACACACTTCAGACCTAAAGACACTCACAAACTGAAAGTGAAAGGATGGAAAAAGATATTCCATGCAAATGGCAAAAAAAGAAAGCAGGGGTAGCAATACTTATATCAGACAAAATAGACTTTAAAACAAAAACTGTAACAAGAGACAAAGATGGGCACTACATAATGATAAAGGGAACAATCCAACAAGAGAATATTACATTTGTAAATATCTATGCACCCAACATAGGAGCACCTAAATATATAAAGCAATTATTAACAGACATAAAAGGAAAAATAGACAGTAACACAATAATAGTAGGAAACTTTAACACTCCACTAACACCAAGGGATAGATCATCCAAACAGAAGATCAATAAGGAAACACTGGCCTTAAAGGACACATTAGACCAGTTGGATTTAGTAGATATATACAGAACATTCCATCCAAAAACCACAGAATACACATTCTTTTCAAATGCCCATGGAACAGTCTCCAGGACTGATCACATATTAGGCCACAAAACAAGTCTCAATAAATTTAAGAAGATTGAAATAATACGATGCATCTTTTCTGATCACAAAGGTATGAAACTAGAAATCAACTACAGGAAGAAAACCAGAAAAGCCACAAAAATGTGGAGATTAAACAAAATGCTACTGAACAACGATTGGGTCAATGAAGAAATCAAAAAAATTCCTGGAGACAAATGAAAATGAAAACACTACATGACAAAATCTGTGGGATACAGCAAAAGCAGTTCTAAGAGGGAAGTTTATAGCAATTCAGGCCTACCTCAACAAAGAAGAAAAATCCCAAATAGACAATCTAAAAGCGCACCTAAAGGTACTGAAAAAAAGAGAGAAGAGAGAAGGCTCAAATAAATAAAATCAGAAATGAAGGAGGAGAGATTACAACGGACACCTCAGAAATACAAAAGATAATAAGAGAATGCAATGAAATGCTATATGCCAACAAACTGGATAATCTAGAAGAAATGGATAAATTCTTAGAAACATACAACCTTCCAAAACTGGACCAAGAAGTAGAAAATTTGAATAGACTGATCACCAGTAAGGAGATCGAAACAGCAACCAAAAACCTCCCAAAAAATAAAAGCCCAGGACCAGATGGCTTCCCTGGTGAATTCTACCAAACATTCAAAGAAGACTTACTACCTATCCTTCTCAAGCTCTTCCAAATAATTGAAGAGGAGGGGAGGCTTCCTAACTCCTTCTATGAAGACAACATTATCCTGATACCAAAACCAGACAAGGACAACACAAAAAAAGAAAATTACAGGCCAATATCACTGATGAACATCGATGCAAAAATTCTCAACAAAATACTAGCAAATCGAATACAACAATACATTAAAAAGATCATACATCGTGATCAAGTGGGTTTCATTCCAGGGATGCAGGGATGGTTCAATATCCGCAAATCTATCAACATCATACACCACATTAACAAAATGAAGAATAAAAATCACATGATCATCTCAATAGATGTAGACAAAGTATTTGACAAGATACAGCATCCATTTATGATAAAAACTCTAAATAAAATGGGTATAGAAGGAAAATATCTCAACATAATAAAGGCCATATATGACAAACCCACAGCAAATATCATTCTCAATGGAGAAACACTGAAAGCTATCCCTCTAAGAACAGGAACCAGACAAAGATGCCCACTGTCACCACTCTCATTTAACATAATATTGGAAGTCTCAGCCAGAGCAATCAGGCAAGAAAAAGAAATAAAAGGGATCCACATTGGAAAAGAAGAAGTGAAACTGTCACTCTTTGCAGACAACATGATTTTATATCTAGAAAACCCTAAAGAGTCCACTAAAAAACTTTTAGAAACAATAAAGGAATACAGTCAAGTCACAGGATACAAAATCAACATACAAAAATCAGCTGCGTTTCTATACACTAACAAGGAAGTAGCAGAAAGAGAAATTAAGAATATAATCCCATTTACAATTGCAACAAAAGAATAAAATACCTAGGAATAAACTTAACCAAAGAGGTGAAAAATCTGTACACTGAAAACTATAAAATGTTGAAAGAAATCTAAGAAGACACAAAGAAATGGAAAGATATTCCATGCTCTTGGATTGGAAGAATTAACATTGTTAAAATGTCCACAGATTCAATGCAATCCCTATCAAAGTTCCAACAACATTTTTTACAGAAATAGAACAAAGGATCCTAAAATTTATATGGAACGACAAAAGACCCCAAATAGCCAAAGGATTCCTGAGAAAAAAGAACAAAGCTGGAGGTATCATACTTCCCGATTTCAAATTATACTACAAAGCCATAGTAACCAAAACAGCATGGTTCTGGCACAAAAACAGACACACAGATCAATGGAACAGAATTGAGAGCCCAGAAGTAAACCCACACATCTATGGACAGTTAATATTCGACAAGGGAGCCAAGAGCATACGATGCGGAAAGGAGAGTCTTTTCAATAAATGGTGTTGGGAAAACTGGACAGCCGCATGCAAAAGAATGAAAGTAGACCATTCCCTTACACCATGCACAAAAATCAACTCAAAATGGATTAAAGACTTGAATGTAAGACCTGAAACCATGAAACTTCTAGAAGAAAACAGGCAGTATGCTCTTTGACATCAGTCTGAGCAGCATATTTTCAAGTCCCATGTCTGACTGGGCAAGGGAAACAAAAGAAAAAATGAACAAATGGGACTACATCAAACTAAAAAGCTTCTGCACAGCAAAGGAAACCATCAACAAAACGAAAAGACAACCTAACAATTGGGAGAAGATATTTGCAAACCATATATCAGATAAGGGGTTAATATCCAAAATATACAAAGAACTAACACAGCTCAACAACAAAAAACCAACAATCTAATTAGAAAATGGGCAAAAGATCTGAACAGACATTTCTCTGAAGAAGATATACAGATGGCCAATAGGCATATGAAAAGATGCTCAACATCATTAGCTATCAGGGCAATACAAATCAAAACTATAATGAGGTATCACCTCACTCTGGTCAGAATGGCTACAATTAACAAGACAGGAAACAACAAATGTTGGAGAGGATGTGGAGAGAAGGGAACCGTTGTTCATTGCTGGTGGGAGTGCAAACTGGTGCAGCCACTATGGAAAGCAGTATGGAGTATCCTCAGAAAATTAAGGATAGATCTACCATATGATCCAGCTATCCCACTGCTGGGTATTTATCCAAAGAATTTGAAAACACAAAGGCATAAAGATACTTGCACCCCTATGTTCACTGCAGCATTATACACCATAGCCAAGACTTGGAAGCCACCTAGGTGCCCACCAAGGGACGAATGGATAATGAAGATGTGGTATTTATACACGATGGACCACAAGAAAAGATGAAATCTGGCTATTTGTGACAACACGGATGGACTTTGAGGGTATTATGCTGAGTGAAATAAGTCAGAGGGAGAAAGTCAAATACCATATGACCTCACTCATAAGTAGAAGGTAAAAACAATGAGAAACACACATAGCATTGGAGACTGGATTGGTGTTACCATAGGGGAAGGGAAAAGGGGGAGGGCAAAAAGGGTGATTAGGCTCACATGTGAGGGGATGGACTATAATTAGTTTTCGGGTGGTGAGCATGACGTAATCTACACAGAATTTGAAATATATGATGATGTACATCTGAAAATTTAAAAAAGAAGAGTTTGCCATTGGGATAGAACTAAGGACTATTATACTGATCATTTAGTAGTAGTATCCTCTAGAAATTTTAAGTGGAAATAATAAGATGAAGAATAATGTATAAGCTTTTGAAAAAGAGGCCTATTAACAACTTTTCTAAGTAAAGAAACTTACCAAGACTGCGAGGTACATTGGTAATTTTGGCGTGTATTATTCTGGTATCAGAGGTAGGGCTATCTGTTACTGTGGCATTAAAGAATGCAATTCCAAATTCAACATCATTAATATTTCCAATAACACTTCCTTTGGCTCGCTGGGGCCCACCTGTTGGGGGAAGAAAAAACATTTCTGGATAAGGAAACAATTTCATCAACATTACATGGGAGAAAAGAAGGCCAGTATTCATAGATGCTACAAATCTTCTCTCAAACATTGAAAAGATCATATGACATATGAGTTTAAGAGTGAAATAAATAAGCTTTCAAAACATCCTACTCTCACGTAACACTCATCATCCCCTATAAATCTTTCCAATCTGTGCACAACATAGCATTATTTCACAATCCAAAGAATACAATCAGTGCCCAGTCCCAAAGCCAAAATAACGTTGTGTTTATTGATAGTGATGAAATGAAGATAACAATGAGAGTTTATTGAGCATGTCATGCACTATAGTAAGCACCTAATATGCCTTAACTCTTTTAATCCTATCAAAAATCCTATAAGGTAGTTTTAAATAGCCACAGTTGGCAGACTAAAAAAATTAAGTTCAGAGAAATCAAGCGACTTTCTCATCATTGCATAGCTAGGATGGGGTGGAATGAGGATCTGAACACAGATATGCTCGGCATCAAAACTCGTGTTCTTTCACCTGTTGCTTTCTTTGTGAAAACATAGAGGGGAAGGAGGCATCACCAACAAAACAGCTTCCAAGACTTGTGACAGGTCACTGTCAACACCAATGGGTTGTAGCTGAGGGGCATTGTTCAGTCTTGGGCTTCAGATCAAGGACTTACCAAGTTTTTCTTCATACATTGTATATCAGAAAATGCTTAACTTGAGAAAAATGTGAGAAGGATACTGTACTTTTAACTGTGGTGTAAAATTCATACCAAGACAATCGGGTTGAAAACAACTGTGAGTTTTTAAAAAAGTATCTCTACAGTAATTTTATGCCTTCTTTTGATTGTTCAACAAAATTATTAGTTACTAACACAGAATAGGTGGTTACTGAATACTTTTTAAATGAATTACATGCTTTGACAAGAGAGGGAAACATATTGGGAAGGAGCTGATAGTGAAATTCATAAATATTTGCTGTTTGATGCCTTTTAATTGAATATATTTTAAAAGAATCACAAGACATTTCAGATATTGTTATGTATTATATACTGGGGAGAAAAACAATTGTATTCAATTGTAGAAAAATCTGTAAGTATAGTACTTTGCCATTTTAATTTGCATTACTTTGACTATTAGTGAGAGAGAACATTTTTTCACGTTGGTTCAGATTTCGTGTTCTGGATTACATTAATTTCTTCATCAAGTATTGAGGATACCATGGTAAGAAGGAAAAAAGAAAGACGTGAGCTCTGTCTTCATAGAGCTTATGTCTGAACAGGGAAGACAGACACTAATTAGAATTCCACAAATAAATGCAAAATTGAAATGTACTGATATTAAGATATCTACTGCCCAGGGGAGTCTGAAAAGGAAGGAAAAACAGACTGAAGATCAGATGGAAGTTTAGGTCTTAACTAAGTCAGGGAAGGGCTTTCCGGGTAGAGGAAACAGCATTTGTTGCCTTTTTAGGAGGTGTTGGCTTGTCACATCTGAGAAACCATAAGGAGCAGAGAGCTTAGAGAGTAACGGGAACCAAGCTGCTAGATGATGCAGAGTAGAGAGTAGGGCCAATCAGGACCTGGTAGGCCATTTTGATTCTTATCTTTAGTCCTAAGCAGGGAGAAAGAAGCGCCGAAAGATCACTAATTCACTTGGTTCTCTGAGTCATCGCTAAAGAGCATGGCCTCCCATTTTGACATTGGTTCTCTAGTTTCGAGAGGAACTTGAATCCCAGTACTCAGCAGATGTCTCCTGGTCCTGGTTACCTAGTTGGCATCTTTGAAACTCTCTGCCAGACTCTGTAAATCCAAATTGTCTGCCTATTTGGCCTTCCTTCTGCCACTGGGGCCCTGGTACTACCAGAGGCTGAGTTACAATGCACCTCCACTGAAACTAGAACTGTCCCCATACCTACATGTTAGAGCCTCAAAATTCTTGGTAATCAGTTGATCTGTTGAGCAGACACGTTGAGCAGTTGACTGATAGACACTTGCCCTTTTAGTTTGTTTAGACCCTATAAATCTTTTCACGTAACTTCTCTTTCACTCTGCCAAATGGGCCTTTCTGATTTCCAGGGAGATTTTATTTCTGAAGCAACCTTAAAGCTTTGGAAAGTCCAGTGGTATCTTGACACTTCAACAATGAGAAACTGTTCTTTTTGATCTCCTCACAGCCCTTAGAAAGTCTGTTCTCTGAGATGAGTACCCTTAGCATCATCCACCATTTCTTGAGACACCAGCAAACTCTTTACAAGATCCATAAGTTCTAGAATTCTGACTGTTCTTTCTGAATTTTTACATCACTTATAATATCTAGCCATGTTACACGACTTGGGTTATGGTAGGTCAACTTCCTCTACTTTTGTCCCTCGAACTGAATTGGCCTCTATTTTACTTTCTACATTCATATTCTCCTTATTTGCATCTGTGAAAGAACAGCCTCCAATTAGACATTATGTTTCTGCTCCACTCTCATTTTTCAGCCTGGAGTCTCAGCCTGGCTTCCTCTTCTTCCAAGCCCTCTTACCCCTCAAGCCCAGTACTACTATTTATGGCTAGGCAGACCATAACCTTTTACAAGGGAGCCTGGACGGGGGCAAGCCAAGGCTAAAATCCAGCCTGAGTTTTGGTCGACAGCTGTACCAACTAGGGCAAAGAATGCATTTTTCCTGCTTCTTCCTCCCAGACTGGGTACTGTTTTGTAACTTGTGGGCTCAGAGTAACACCCTTTATGTAATTTTCAGAAAGGCTATAAATGTGCTAGCAGTGGTCTTGCCAAAATCTAACTTAGCTGCTTACCTGGGCATGCTTGTATATTGCATCTGGATACCTGAGTTGCATCTCCTGGACAGGGGCGACCACTTTTAGATGGCACTGGAGTGTTGCACAGCCGTTTTCGAGTCTTTTCACCTCCTCCACAAGAAGCAGAACACCGGCTCCAACTATGCCAGTTTCCCCAACTTCCATCCACTATGAACAAGAATGGAATGGTCAAGATTAACAAATCGGTTTTAAATTCTACACTTAGGGCGACCCTGACTATACAGTTTTTATTTTAAGATCTGGAATGATGGGGCTGCTACAGTAAGCACTAAATGAAATGTTTTACTCCTTCTGCTGCCAGGGAAGCTCACCAGGACACATCTCAGTGTTGCATCTCTGCATCTGGGAGTCTGGGCCCCCACAAGCTCTTCCTCCATTGGACGGTCGAGGGTTATCACACGTGCGGTACCGCCGCATCTGCCCTCCATTACACGTCCGGCTGCATATTCCCCAGCCACTCCAAGGACTCCAGTTCCCATGAGCTACAACACAGAACCATTGGAGAAGTGCTGAACAGTGACATTCATCCAAAAAGTATGAAAAGACTCTCCCCAGGAAGTGAAAAGAAACACACAAATCTATAAATAGGCAACTTCCAAAGGCAAATTCGCTAGCTGTTGTTTTGATCAGAAACTAGGCACACATTCCAGTGATTGTGCAGTTCTATTTAACCTACAATTATTGAGTCTTACACTATTCTAGGAAGTGAAGGATATGAATGAGACAAGGTCTCTGCTCTTGATGAGTCAAGGCTGTAACATTCAGGATACGTCGGATTCAGATGCTGCTAGGGTCTAAAAGTTTAGCTTGGTGACTGAATTAAGGCAGAGAGCCACCTTCTTGCCTACATTAAGCAATCAACATCGTTAACAGCACATAACGATGCCTTCATCCTTGCAGCCTGTCCTACGGAGCAAATGAAAAAGGACACAGCGCCTGCCCATATAAATCAATGACATCTATGGTATTAAGTAGACACAACAGCAACCATACAACATTTTGATATCCTAAAGCAAGGGTAAACAAATCAAGCAACAGAATATTATAACTTTAAGGATTTAAGGCCATAATGAAACTTTAAGAAAGTATAATTTTGACTCACTATTTCCAACACTCACTTGGACAAGGGTCACTATTGCAAAAATCACTCTGGACATCACTCCCTTCACATCTGTTTCCTCCATATTGGGGAACAGGATCAGAGCAGTCCCTTGTCCTCTGTCTGGCACCTCCTCCACAGGACACAGTACAAGCACTCCAACTGGCCCAAGTGGCCCACTTGCCATCAACTGGATTAAGGAAAAACATAATAATTAATAAATTAATAACATGCTCTGTTATTAATTAAAAATGATCAGGTTAAACCCTGGGCATTGTTAGGTTGAGTGATGCTCTTATTGAGATTGATTCTTATTGACATAATTCCTAGATAAGAGGTAGATATCAATTTATTAAGGGTGTAAACATTGTATTTCTTTTACCTGGACAGTGTCTTTCATTGCACACTTGCATCTGTGTTTCTGCTCCCTCACAGTAGGATCCATCAAATGATGGTGGTGGGTTATTGCACAGTCTTGTTCTTGTCTGGGTACCTTTCCCACAACTTTTGCTGCATATGCCCCAAGGCTGCCAAGTGTTCCATGCTCCATGAACTACAAATATCCCAAGAGACAGAGTTTCAAGTCACAGAACTGTGTTTGTTAAAAAAACAAAATTATACAAATAAATTAACTCAGTAATGAGTTAAATTAACCCAGAATCTAAAATAATTGAAATTGAACCAAAAGAAACAACAAATGATATTCTTCCTTTCTCCTTCTGGTTAGATTTTCATGGGAATTGGGGTCTATAGGGGAATTCAGAAGGCTACCTAATGCCAAAATAAATGCTTAAAATTATCCAAAGAGGCCAGTTTATCAAAATTAAATTTAATCAAACTATTATATGTAAACACATTGTGAGTTTTTAAACCCTAGATAAGTATGTGTCTGTGCCCTGTGATCTGGGGAAAGCGGAAAGAACCAGAAGCTTAGGAACAAGGCTGGATAACAGACCTACATGCAGTTATGGACAATATGAATGTTTCCACAGTGAGAACTTGGAGCCCAGGCTGCAAGACCACATCTTTAAGACTGATTCAGCTTCATGTTTAAAAGCGTATTTCAACAACATGATGATTTTCACAGTTGTAACTCTTTGAAAAATTTTCTCCATTACATAATGTTCATGAACTAAAACTTCTGAATAACACACTCACCTGCTTCCTAAACAACAGAAAAAATTGACCAGTAGTTTCCAAGGAGTGATATTAAGGCCTTCCTTTTGGTAACTAACATATTACACCATCTGACCACAAGAGTGGAAAACCTTATGTTTCCTACCAGGTGCATGGGCTGAGAATCAACATTATGTCTTCCCTGATGTATAAGTCAGTATCAGGTCGTATTTTCATTTTGCGGGTACTTTCTAGAAATGGGGCTTATGAAGTATGTTTTTGTGGTTACCCAGTTTAACCAAGGTATGAACCAAAATAGGGCCTTAAGGTCTATGTCTAAATATTCTCCTAGCACACCCTATAAGATATCAAAAGAACAAGTTGAAAACTAAGTAATGAAATTACCATTTGGCTGCTTTCTCTAGAAAATATTTAAAAACAAATCTTGTGTTTTCTTTTGTTTTCTAATTGAGTTGACTATATATTACTACATTGTACTTTGTAGACACAGACAAACATAGTCATACAAATTTATTTTAGCTGAGAATTTGCCCTTGAAAGTATTTGACTAAACCTAAAAGGAAAGGAGAAAGACTTTATTTAAAAATTTTTTTAAATTTCTTTCTTTTGAGGAAAATTAGCCCTGACCTAACATCTGCTGCCAATCTTCCTCTTTTTGCTGAGGAAGACTGGCCCTGAGCTAACATTTGTGCCCATCTTCCTCTACTTTATATGTGGGATGCCTGCCACAGCATGGCTTGCCAAGCGGTACATAGGTCAGCACCTGGAGTCTGAACCAGCGAACCCTTGGCCACCAAAGTGGAACATGCAAACTCAACTGCTGTGCCACCTGGCCAGCCCCAGAAAGCCTTTAAATAGATGAGAGATTTTACTCAAAACTAATTTATTAATTCATATTGCTGATGCTCATAGACCTTACATATAAACTATGTGATTTCAAAAATTCTGCCTTTCCAATTATTTTAGTATGTACTATTTTCAAGGCTGTAGGTTAAAAGAAGCCCATGACTCTTAATATACAAAGCCTTATGGCATAGATGTGTTTTTTTATTGGGGGATTACAATTGGGTGACATTTATTCACTTATTATCTGTGTAGCTTCTATTACATATAGAGGTTTTCAGTTGAAGACTTTTCTTATTTTTTTAAATCAATACAGAAAACTAAATAGAATTGAATTTCATGACATAAAATATGTAAAGTTGAAATGTTTCTTTTCTATGAATGGAATGATAACAAGAAAAAAAGGAAGAATGCCAATACAAACCAGAGAAGATATAAAACATCATGGTGTCTAAATAATAGAAAAGAAAACCACTATGGATGAACTACTATATAAGAAAAATGCAAAATATAATAGATGAATTTGTTGTTACACTGCATTGCACTTCTGATTCTGGAAAGGCAACAGAGCACAGTGCTTAGGAGCGGGGACTCTGGACCAGACGCTCTGGGACTCAGGAACTGCTTTGCCTTTACTAGCTGTGCAATCCTAGACAAGTTGCTTAGCTTCTGTCTGCCTAGTTTCATCATCTGCCATATGTGGATATTAAAAAACCCTACCTCATTAGGATTAAGCTGAGGAATAATGAGGTGATAGATTAAAAATGCTTGGAACAGTGTAGGACACGCAGTAAGTATTACACATGTGTGAGCTACGAGCTGGTAAGGCCATTCTTTCCATTCTTTACTCAAAGTTCTCCATGATTTGCAGAAAGACACTTCTAAAAATGCTCATTTTTTAAGTAATCTGTCAGAATATATTTCTTTATGATAATGACTCTCAAATGGCAGCAGAATGGCCCCTCCAGAAGATACCAACTTTTTGAGGGGGAAGATTGGCAGTTTAAAAATACTCTTCTAACTGGGGAAGGGAAATTACAGTATAAGCCTAAAATATCAATTTGCACCAGAAAGTAAGAAAGTGTTCAGGAATCATGGGGATATGTCAAGAGGACACTGAAGTTAGCCTAAAGGACACTAATTAAATCTAGGACAATTTGAGCATCACAATAAATAATAGTAGTAGTGCATTATAAGCCACTGAATGAAATAATACTTGAGTCTTTACTGATAATAATCAATAAAAAAAGAAATAAGAAAGAGAAAGGAAAGTTCTTCCTTATAGTAGAAAGCCAATAACAGGGGGAGAAGATATGATGGAGTTGGAAATAACTGTTTTTCAAAGATCATAGTAATAACTGATTTAAGCAAGACTCATAAGTGAATGCTAAAACTAATGGGTGAAAGATTGATAAAAAAACAAGACATTTATGTAGTCTCAAAGTTTCCCTACAAAATACTTATTAATTACAAAGGTAAAAACAGAAACTATACAGTGGCAGACACCACTTTAAGCAAGTGAACAAAGTCAACATCACCAGTTTGGGACAAAGTGACATCATGTGCCTCCTGATATGATGCACTAAGAAGGACAAAAAAATCATTTCTGTGATGTTTCCACCAAAATGCAAAATCTGAATCGAATCATGAGGAAATATCAGACATATCCAAATTGAAAACTCTTCTACAAAATGATTGGCCTGTATACCTAAAAAATATCAAGGTCATGAAAGATAAAAAGAGACTAAGAAATTGTTCCAATTAAAAGAGACTAAAGAGACATGACAAATAAATGCAACCATGATCCTGGATTGGATCTTGGAATGGGAAACAAAGAGTTATAAAGCATATTACTGGGACAACTCACAAAATTTGCATGTAGACCATGGATTAAACAATAAGATTAATAATAGTGTTTTATTAATGCCAAATTTCCCAACTTTTATAATTGTACTGTGTTTATGAAAGAGAATGTCCTTGTTTTAGGAAATACACACAATTGGTGAATCTGGGTAAAGGTATATAGAAGTTCTTTGCACTATTCTTGCAAGTTTTCCTTAAGTTTGATGTTATTAAAAGTAAACTCTTACTAAAAGAAAATTTCATCAAACTATGTGAGGCTAGAACTGTAAAGAGAAATAGACTAATCCACTATCATAGCTGGAGACTTCAACACCCCTCTGTCAGAAACGGGGAGATCCAGCAGGCAGAAAATTAATAAGGAAATAGTTGAACTCAACAACACCATTGATCAACTGGATATAATCGATATTTATAGAGTACTTCATCCAACAACAGCAGAATACACATTGTTCTCAAGCTCACATGGAACATTCACCAAGACAGAACACATTCTAGGCCATAATATATACCTTAACAAATTTAAAAGAATAGAAATAATACAATGTCGGCATCAGACCACAATGGAATTAACCTAGAAATCAATGCAGAAAGATAACTGGAACACACCCAAATATGTGGAGATGTAACCACATACTTCTAAATAATACAAGGGTCAAAGAAGAAATCTCAGGGGGAATTAAAAATACTTTGAACTAAATGAAAATTAAAACACAACTGATTAAAATTTGTGGGATGCAGCAAAAGCATCACTTAAAGGGAAATTGATAGCATTGAATGCATATTAAAAGAAGAAAATCAATAATCTAAGTTTCCACCTTAGGAAAGTAGAAAAAGAAGAGCAAATTAAATCCAAAATAGGCAGAAGAAAAGAAATAATAAGAATCAGAGGAGAAATCAGTGAAATTGAAAAAAGGAAATCAGTAGATAGAATCAATGAAACCAAAAGATAGTTCTTTGAAAAGATCAATAAAAGCAATAAGCCTCTACTCAGGCTAACAAGGAAAAAAAATGAGAGGACACAAATTACTAACATTAGTAATGAAAGAGGATATCACTACAAACTCCATGGACATTAAAAGGGTAGTAAAAGAATACTAGGAACACTCTGTGCCCATAAAGTTGTTAACCTAGACGAAACGGACCAATTCCTTGAAAGACACAATTTGCCAAAACTCACACAAGAAGAAATAGACAGTCTGAATAAGCCTACATCTATTAACGAAATTGAATCAATAACTAATAACCTTCCAAAAGAGAAAGCACCAGTCCCAAATGGGTTGACTGCTGAATTCCACCAAACATTTAAGGAAGAAAGTATACCAATTCTCTACCATCTGTTTCAGAGAACAGAAGCAGAGGGATTACTTCCTAACTCATTCTATGAGACAAGTATTACCCTAATACCAAATCCAGACAAAGATATTACAAGAAGAGAAAACTACAGGCCAATACCTCTCATGAACACAGATGCAAAAGTCTTCAACAACATATTAACAAGTTGAACCCAACAAAGTATAAAAAGAAAAATCTCTTTTGTCCCTGAGATTCTGACATACTCCCTGGATGAGAAAGACTGTCTTAGGCCCCCTGCCCATTTTGCAGTGGTATGCTGATAAATGTTTAACAACCACCTCTCTAGAGTAGAGGGAAACTCTGATTTGTAGCATCTCCTGATTTTCGAGATGTAAGTACTTCTGTCTTGATTGATATCTACCTAACAATATGACATCACTGAACTCTCAGTTGGGAAGAGATACACGCTTTCATTTGCTGGCTCCAAGACACCAATGACATTATGCCAAAGCAATAGCCAAATTCAATCAATTTAGGGGCTGGGGAATAACCAACAAAAGTCTAAAAAGAGTAAGCCAACAGAATTGTGAGTAAAACAACAGTAAGCCAACAGTTACTCAACATGAAGAAAAAAAACCGGACTTTTATTTCAGGACATGTACAAATATCATTTAGCTTTTCAGTATATAGATATCACAGCTGACAAACTGTACAAAGATTGCTCTAATCAAGCATTTCTGGCTCTTTTTACTTTGGTATATTATGAGATTATAATTCTTCAAGATGAAAAAATTTTGGCTTCTGGGTTTTTTTCCCTTAAGTTTTCATGATAGTATTTTATGTTTGCAATATAATGGAAGTTCTGAACTGCAAATCAAGATACCCAGGATCTAAGTGAATAGGCTTCGGAATCAGACTGACCTGCATTCAAACCCTTGATTCACTTTTTACTAGCTACGTAACCTCAGTGAATTAATTATCATATATTTTCTGAATGTTAGTTTCCTCATCTGTACAACAGGATGCAATAGCCAATGCAGCAAAAAACTATCTCATTTTGGTTTGTCAACATCCCTTTTTTGACCATCTCAGTTAAGGTGTCTCTCCCAGTTATGTTCTCTCTCTTCAACTCTTTGAGTTTGTTCAGTTTGCATATCAATATCTAAATGAAATTATCTATCATTCTAACTCTAGCAATTAGAACCGTGCCTTGAGCACAGAGTGGATGCTCAATAGATATTTGTTGGATGAATGAATTAACGACTGAACAGCTGCTCTTCTATTCCATATGGTTTCTTTCAGGCTGTCAAATAAGGAGGTCTGCTCCTCTCGACACACTGTGGACAAGTAGCCCAAGCTGGTTGTCCAAGAGAAGTATGTTTCTCTTGGACTCAGCTGAGTTCAGAGGTGAGCATGGGCTTTGAACAAAACCAAACAGGGTTCCTTCTCAGAGGCTGATATGAACTCTGAGAGAGAGAAACGAACTCTTTTTCTCTGAGGCCTTAGATTATAAAGCTCCTATGAGCCAGTAGCTGCCAGCAGTCGTTTTTGCCACCACGTGGGAAGAGGTCATAGAGAATAAAGCCAAGAGAGGAAAGCAGAGACAAGAAATGGAAAGCATGCCAGGGAAAACACTGAATTCAAACCTACCTGAAAGTAGAATTTTTCTCATCTGAAAATGAATGGATGGATTAGACATTACCTAAGGTCCTCATTATCTCAAAACATTCTACGACTTTGTAAATATTTATGTTTTTCCTACATAATTAAAAATATGCCACAATTCAGAGCCCTTTATTATGTTCAACCAAATCAGGCATTTCACTTAACATTGATTAATGTCATACTTCCATAAGTTTATCCACGAGAGAGAACTAAGAACACAGAGAATGAATACATTTAAAGGTAGAAGCCAGAACATCTGTTCACAATGAAGAGGAAAAGGTAATCATAACTCCTTTATAGGAGTTAAAAATACAAAAGTTTTCCTTATAGGTAAATTCTCACCTGGGCAAGGTCTAATGTTGCACATGATTATTTCCACAGCATTCCCCTCACACGGCCGCCCACCATTTTGAGCTGATGGATTATTGCAAGTTCTGGTCTTGGTTCGGTTGCCACGTCCACAGCTCCTTGTGCATTCTTCCCAAGGGCTCCATTCTGACCAGCTACCATCCACTATACAAAGGTGAAACATTACACCATCGGATATATTTCAATTGAAAGCACTAATACTGAGACAATCCACAGTTAGGGAACAGAAATGAGTATCTATGGAACATGCGCCTATTCATTGAGTGAAGAAGTGTACCTGGACACAGCTTATGTTGACAGTTTCGCATTTCTGAATCCAACCCTTGGCACGGCTTCCCACCATTGGCTGGGAAGGGGCTGTTGCACAGACGACTTCTCTTTTGGATGCCTTTTCCACAGGTGACACTGCAGGATCTCCAGGCAGACCACTGGGAAAATCCACCATTAACTGCAAAGAAAACATTGTACTTTGTCTCTGTTTTCATAAATGAAAAAAATGGTAAGTTGGATTTCACTGAAGATATGCACTGAGGCTAGCGCTGAATCTATACTTGCTGAGAAATTGCTTACGGAAGCACTGCTTTATGGTAAAATTCAAATCTAGGCATGAGAGATGAACTTCAAATAGTTAACTAGTGGTTCTTCCCAGCTCCACTCCTGACTCGCTTGGACACGGCTGTTGCAAGAGTTAGAGACCAATAAGTTTATACAGCGCACTGTTTACTTTTTGGAAATAAGTCATTCTTTAAAGTAAAATATACCCATCGATTTCTGAGAAGAAATTTGACTTAGTTTTGAATCAAAAATTCAGTTTTGGATTTTGAATTATTAACTTAGTACTTTACAGCTCTGATCTGTATTGTTTTCGTTCTCTCAGTCTAGTCTATAAATTGTGGTGTGATTTTTGTCTTAGCTCCATAATCTAGAAGTATCTTAAGGGGAAAGGAGACTCGGACTAAGATGCTTAATAATTTTTATGATTTAGGTTGCCCCAAGTGCTGTTTAATATGAACGTCCCTCCGAGGACACTCACCCTGGACCGTGACCAGCACTCTGACAAGGACTGAACCCATCAAGTTTCGAGCAACACATTCATATTCAGATGTATCTTCTTTCTGGGCAGCAGTGATATATAATGAGTTGTTGGACAGCATGCGAACTCGGTCATCCCAGGGGATGGAGTGCCCTTGACGGGACCAGGTGATGGTTGGATGAGGCTCTCCAGTTGCCTGGCAATTCAATGTGACCTTGCCACCAACATTAGTAACAGTTTCTACTGGCTCAAGAGTGATAATAGGAGGACCTACAGAAAAGAACACACAGTGTTTGTTAGTTTTTGTGGAGTTATATTAACACTTTCATCAACGTTATAGTAACTTTTTTTGAAAAAAATTAGGCTGATTTGTTTGTAAAACACTGTAGCTTCTCAACTGCTAAAGTTGCAATTGCCACTGATAGAATTTTCATAGCTCTGTTTTATTTAGTAAACATCAAAAATTTGAAATCCCTAGGCAGCTTAGCCTAGAGCATGGGGCTCTGCAGTCATGCTTCCTGGATTCACATTCTGCCTCTGATCCTTACCACCTCACTGAGCCTTTGTGTCCTTAAAAAAGGTGCCTACTTCAGAGGATTCTTGTTAGACTCTACTCAGATGGTGTAAGCACAGCTCTTTGACAGGATAAACACACAATTCTTAGTACTATTGTTGTTTTTGTCTGTGTTTTACATGGTGAATATTCACTTCTTTCCCTCACATCATCTTTGAGGCAAAGAGTCATTTTTAACTTATTCTTTCGTTATTGCTCATCATTCATTTATTCAATAAACATGTACGGAGAGCCTACTCTTTGCCAGGCCTTGTGCTAGAGACTGAGGGTGCAGGGATAACAGATATAACTTCTAGTCTCAAGGAGCTCACAGTCCACTGATAAGACAGACAAATAACTACTTAGCTCTTCTATAATATACCTATAGAATTTAGTAATAGAATAGGCAGAATAGAATTTAGTATAGAATAGGTAAATGTGTGGTAATATGGAGTATAAACAACAGTAACTTAACAATCAAACAAAAGCCTGTCACTAGAAATGGAGAGGAAAGGAAGCCATTCAGGAATTATTAAGAAGGTAGGAACGATAGGACTTTGTCATTGAATGGTATCGAGTTAACAGGAATTGATGACTACAAGGTTTTGCCTCAGGCAATATAGTGTATGTTTGGGCAATTCAATAGAACATAGGAGCAAAAACAGATATGTTGGGAGGGAGTAAGGAATGATGATTTGCCTCCATTTAGAACTGCTGAGCTTGAGGTATCAGTGGGACATTAATGCAGAGATGTCTAGACGGACACTCAGACTAGAGATATAGGCTAGAATTTAGATTTATTAGGCTTTCATGAGTGGATAAGCTTGCTTCAGAAGTGAGTCTAAAATGAGAGAAAGAGGGCCAAAGACAGAAACTATTGCAAAGCCTTATTTAAGAGATGGACAAAAGACAAGCCTATAAATGATACTAAGCATCGATCACTAAGCTAGGAAGAAAATTCAGGAGAAAATGGTATCCTGGCAACCAAAGGAAGGAGTTTTAAGAAGGAAGGAGAGGTTAACAGCATCTCTAGTGGGTAGCTACTCGAGTGAAGTTGTTGGAAAGAATGTAAAAGCAGTTGTACATAGCTGCTGACAGAATGTTTATCTTTATACTGGTCTACGGTGTCAAGAAAGATAGATTATGAAAGACTTCATGGGGGAGAACAAGCTTGAACTGGGTTTTCAAAAATGGGTAAGATTACATACAGGAGAAGGCAGCCTACTTGGAGAGAAAGAGCACGGAGATGGATTTAGCTTTGAAAGGATGATTCACCCTGGAAAGCAGTAATGTACAAGATTTTAAACATTTGGTTGAAATCTTAAAAGAAAATCAGAAGGGTTTACATTTGAATAGGTAAGCAAAGGGGAGTGTGTACATTCTCGAAGGAACATGATGGGACGAAGGAAGTGTTTTAGTGAGATTGAACTGAATGGTGGAATGATTTGCTCAATGAGAGGTCATGAATATCAGAGAATTCGAGGTGGTGGCTGCATATTTTAGATCGAGAGTGTTTCTGAAATAATAGAACATAAAACAAAAATAGAAGATGTGTTTTATTGTGATACTAACATGCTAGTATTTTACGTAAAGGTGTTACTGACGCTGTCTTTTGCAAAAGTAGTTATTTCACATGAGGTTTGAAGCTGTCAGCGAGTATTATTAATGCATCATTCATAAATATGCCCACATCATCCTACACAGTTGCCTTCTTAACTTGATGTTTACAATAACCTCACTCCAGGAAATTTCAGGGCTGGGCTTTTATTTCTCTCCTAGTTTTCTGATTATATTATGTATTCAATCAACTGTTGCTGAATAAAGTAAATTCCTCAGATTAATCACTCAACACTAAATGACAACATAGTCACTAAATGAGCTCATCTGCTCATATTATTATGGTCAAAGCAAGTGTCAAATAAATCTCAGAATCTTAATTTAGATACCATACTTCTAACTGGCATCTCAGTTTCCAATTGCACATAAGGCTATAAATTAATTCAACAATAAAATTCCATATGTACATCTTTCAAGGTTGGATTAATTCCACCAGTCACATAATGACCAGCTAAATATGAGCATTTTATCTAAACGAAGGCATTGCTTCTGGCACTTTAATCTTAATTTTATACAAATTATATTTCTGGCTTTTTTTTTTTGAGGAAGATTAGCCCTGAGCTAACATCCACTGCCAATCCTCCTCTTTTTGCTGAGGAAGATTGGCCCTGAGCTAATATCTGTGCCCATCTTCCTCTACTTTCAATGTGGGATGCCTGCCACAGCATGTCTGGACAAGCCATGCATAGGTCCGCACCGGGATTCGAACTGGTGAAACCTGGGCTGCTGAAGCTGAACGTGCGAACTTAACCGCTGCGCCACTGGGCGGGACCCATGAAGTTAACAAATGAATGAACTTTGTTTAATCTATTTTTCTCAGACCTACTCAACCACGGAACACTACTGTTTTCCTAATAACATCCCACAAGATTATCATTTGATAGCTATGTACTTTAATAAAACTCTGTCTTAGCAAGATATGAAAACAATCTAAGTGTCTGTCAATGATGAGTGGATAAAGAATGAATAAAGAAAAACAGATAAAACAAAATATTTTTCAGTCATAAAAAAGAAAGAGATTTTGCCATTTGTGATAACATGGATAGACCTGGAGGGCATTATGTTAAGTGAAATAAGCCAGATAAAGTGAGACAAATAGTGTATGGCAACACTTACATGTGGAGTCTAAAACAAAAAAGTCAAGCTCAGAAACAGACTAGATTGGGTTGTCAGGGACTAAGGGGTGGGGGAAATGGGGAGATGTTGGTCCAAGGGTATACAAACTCTCAGGATAAGATGAATAAGTCCTGAGGATCTAATGTACTGCATGGTAACATTTAATAATACTGTATGACATACTTGAAATTTGCTAAGTGAGTAGATCTTAAGTATTCTCGCCCCAGAAACCAAACCAAAACAAAAAGGTAACCGTGTGAGGTGATGGATATGTTAATTAACTTGATTGTGGTAATCACTTCACAATGTACACACGTATCAAATGATCACACTGTACACTTTAAATATAAACAGTTTTATTCACCAATTATACCTCAATAAAGCTGGGGGGACAATCTTAGATATCTATTAAATATCGATTAAATGTTAAAGTCTTACACAACAGTGGTTTGGCACTAGCTGTGCTAAACGCTAGACTACAGTATCTCTCAATAGTGAATGAAGAAAATGTAAATTCATCCCATTAAATACTTAACCTATTCACAAAATAAGGTGGTTTGCTAAATTCTCAATCCAATGACTTTGTCCTCAGGTCAGGTCCTGAGGTGGATCTGGAGACTGTCTGGTGGGCCACCGGAGTCTTTCATGTTTCTCTAATTATGAAAGCTCTGCCTTCTGCTGGCTTCTATTGAAGGGCTTCATGAGCATGATAATCCTGCCCAGAACACATAGTGATTTCATGGCAGATTGATAGCAATCAACCCAGAGCACTTTTGAGTTCATTTACATTAGTCTTTAATTTCTTTTGAGGAAGATTGGCCCTGAGCTAACATCTGTTGCCAATATTCCTCTTCTTGCTTGAGGAAGATTGTCACTGAGCTAACATCTGTGCCAATCTTCCTCTATTTTGCATGTGGGATGCTGCCACAGCATGACTTCCTGAGCAGTGCTGGGTCTGCATCTGGGATCCACACCTGTGAATCCTGGGCAGCCAAAGTGGAGTGTGAGAACTTAACCACTAAGCCACTGGGCTGGCCCCCATTAGCCTTTATTTTTAATACATATTTTTAAAGTGCCATAAAATGACATCTTTGTAAGCACATTATAAGAACTGTGGTGAACTATAAGAAGGGTACTCAACTGAATAGATTGCAAACCAAAAAAATCTCTGCTGCCAAGCAATTGCAATCTTGAACCACGTTTTAATAAAATAGAGAAAAATATCTGTATAAAAACTGTATCAGTCTTGATAACAATTGCTCCATCAGTAGCAGAAAACTAGACACACTCTAAAAACCATCATTAATGTACTTGCTATAAAGTTAAAGAAAATGAACATCCCTATTAGGCAATATTTCTTAAATCAAGTGTTTAATTAGAGTTTAATTAACCATCTTACTCTGCAGAGTCAGACTCATGCTGCGCTCCACCACCCCAGCTTCATTGGCAGCTACACATGTGTAGTCACCGGCATCTTCATTCTATGGAAATAAGGAGGGTTTTATAAAAAATGTGAGCCTGCAGAGCAGAGCATGTAACTTTTTTCACCATGATGCTAGCTTATATAAAACTTCATTTCTGAGAAGACATTTTAATGGGAATAGAAAAACACATATTTAACCTCATAAATAGGTTTTTAAAAAAAAGGAAAAGAAGAAGAAAAAAGAAATTCCCAGTCTAAATATTTTCAAAACAGTCTATTACTGCTCTCTAGGAATAATAGTTGCTAGGAAACCAAAGCAAAATAACATTTTTTATAATCATCTATCTAAATTATCTTATTAAAGAAAAATTCTAGTGCTAGTCTCACCGCTATATTAAAAAGCATTAAAATAATTAGGACAAAGTAACAAATATCGAGTTTTTTCTAATGGGGGTTATTTAAAAAAAAAATTAAGGTTGACCTTTAAAGAGTTTGAAACTCAGGAGAGAAAGTGAAAAACTAATTTATCGGTAATGATAACTCACAGAATTTAAGTCATGAATTTATACATATATGGTATAGAAAATAAAGACCATATGAGTTTAGATTTGGTGACTAATTAGAGACACAGATTTTGCTAAGGTCTTGTGACTAGGAGAATTCTGGTCTCATTAATAGAAACAGTGAGTTAACAAAAGGGAACTGAATTGTAGCAAGTAGAGGATGGTGGGAGGAGGAAGATAGTTGCTGATTTAGATGTTTAACCAGGACTATCAATGTACTATCCAAATATAAATTTCTAGTAGGAAACTGTAAATAGAACTTTAAAGAGTTTCCAGGTTGGAGATACATATTTAGGAATCTGAAATTGTACGGTGAAAAAAAATTAGTACAGTCATGTGTCGCTTAACAACGGGATACGTTCTGAGAAATGTGTCATTAGGTGATTTCATCGTTGTGCAAACATTGTAGAGTGTACTTACACAAACGTAGATGGTATAGCCTACTACACACCTAGGTTATAGGGTACTAATCTTATGGGACCACAGTCATATATGCAGCCTGTTGTTGACCAAAATGTCATTACGCAGTGCACAAGTGTATTAACATTGGTATTAGAAGTACCAAGGACTTTAGAAGGAGTAATAATTGTGTACAGGGAAAGGGGGGAAAGCGGTAATGAAGAAGCCTGAGAGTTATCAGTGTTACAGCAGCTAAGGTAGAAATCATCTCAAAATTGAAGAGAGAATCAATAAGTTCTAATGTTGAAATAAAGCCAAGGAGAATAAAAGACTGAGAGTGGTCCATTGAATTAGGTGATTACATAGTATATTTTAATTATTATTTCTATTAATTCAACAATCAGTTAACAAATTACCCATACGTAGTCTAGCTGAGAAATTTTTAGATAAAAATCTCATTCACTTGACTCCAAAATTAGAATAACTTAAAAGCACCACTCATTTTGTGAATTACTAAAGCTTTTGGAAAGTCTATTGTAGTTATAGGCTTAGCGATGAAATCTACCCTATAATTTATTTGTAATTGTGTGTGTAATTCTTCAATTTCCTCAATCTAAAGCAGACTTGAGGAAGTTATCTACTGATGTTAAATAGGTCAATGATCAGGAACAAAGTAGCAAAATTATTTTATTGCTTGTACTTCTTTGAAAAGGCTGACAATCAATTCGAACCATTGTTTCAGTTTTTTAAAAGAACCTAGTGATTCAGATTTTATGATTAAAATAGGAATGCATGAGAAACATTCGGCACCAAAGAGAGGTACTGATCATGGCAAAGTATGCATGGACAAGTCCAGAGTGACTTACAACGGTGCCATAAATGGCCAGGGAGCCGTTGCCAAGTTGCCGGATTCTGTGGCTAATCTCAATATCCATACCTCTTCTGCTCCACTGGATGGTTGGGGCGGGATCACCTTTTACCTCACAATTCAGAATTGCATTACCACCAAGCGGTTCAATCCAGTTGGAAGGGTAATCACCTTTGAAGACTGGAGGTTCTGGGAAATGACAAAAGACAAGTATAATTGAAAAGGAAGACCTGTAATTTCTTTGTGATCTTGACCTATCTGGAAAGACAATGTGGTGGAGAGGGGAAAAGCCATTTTTGAACCCCATCAATTTTCCAGAATCAACAGCTCATGCTAATCAACCAGATGGTTTTGTCAGTTTCAATAATCTAAGTGGGTGATTCCACTTTGTGTCAAATGATCTCTTTACTTACTGTTTATCTGCTATTGAGCTGAATGCCCGTAATTTTTAATATCTCATGAATTTGCACACCTGGGAAACAAGACTAAATGGATCAATAAACTGAAGTTATATTGTATTACTACATAATAAGAAAGCAAAACACAAACCATTCATTATAAATAAATTAGAAACTAAGAACACAGCACTTTTGCCTACCTTTCACATAAACAAATCCAATTGCCTTCACAAAACCAACAGTGTTCTCTGCTGTGCACACGTAAGTACCGGAATCCTCTTTTGACACTCTTTCAATAACAAGTTCACTGTGTCCATTGACACTGTCGAAATGGGCTGAGGGAAGTAAGTTAGAAAACAACACAAATGCCTCTCAGTAACCTAGGAAAATAATCACAACAGCTCAATATTTTGCAGGTTAGATTTACGAGTTGTTCACCATCTGAACCAACAATCTCTCATCATGACATTTGAGAATAGAGAATTTTCCACAGATGTCTTCCTCTGAGCTATTTGCTACGTCTATGGACCCTCGTTTGAAGAATTAAAAACAGCAGACAAGACAGGAAAAGAGAATGAAAACAAACTTCTTTCCAAATTATTTTAGATTTGAAGTACACCTTTCATCTCAAAGTGTTGCCTAAAGCTGGCTCGTAGACTCTGGATTTCAAGTCTTTCATTTAGGAACATGACATTTTCCATTTGATTTATCTCACCACCACTTTTCCTCCCAAACAATTTACATCAAAAACATGAAAACCTTTTCAGTTATAATTCAATGGACTTGGCAGGTCGGAGGGGAAATCATGAAAACACACACTAATTAGGTAATTACAACAACATGATTAAATTTGTAATAATTTAAGCTTCTCCATAAATGGTGATGATATAAATATTTACAAAGGTAGCTATAAGATTTGGAATAGAGTATAAGGTAAACATGCTAATCGTAAAACAACTGATACTACATAAGATTCTGATTAGACCAGCCAATATCTACTTATGTTAAGTAGGTTGACCTTGCATGCTTTCCCCTACTCAAATTATCTTTTAAAATTTCAAACTGCTGTAAGTGGAAGATGAAGCTTTAAAAATTTAAGTAGCTAAATGAATACTACACCTTCAGAAAACAGTTGCTTATTAGTTTTTTCAGACTTTATTTTTCCTTAGTGAGTATACTATTATTATTAAGGTAACATAGTTGATTAATTTCAGTCATTAACATAAATCTTTAAAACAAAAAAACTCAAGCCTATTACTACTTTTGGAGCAAGACGTTTATTAAATGCTAATAGTGAAGTACTTCAGAACTCAACTTTAGGATGTGACAACTTCTCGTTACTGACAATGTCTTTATGCTGATGATAAAGTCTAACAAATAAGGTGACACTTGTCCTCCCAGAGGTGAGTGCTCGTGAGTCCCAGGTACTATCTTAATGTACAGTGCACATATTGACTAGAAATTTTCTACATAGTTGATCTACACTATAATAGAGGTTAATTCATACAGTGAGAAGCAGAGTTCTTCTCTGTAAAATTAGGTGAATCTTCAGGACTCCAACAGTAGCCACCTCAACCCATTTATCAATGACGAATGAGGTCCAGGGAGGATAAATTTAGGTGGATAAGTTTAGAATACAATATTGTCTTGTTAGGGGGAGAGGGACTATTTTTAGGTTAAAAAATCTACTGATATCCTGCAAAATATGGTCTGTGATCAATTTACCCTTTCAAAAGAAGGAAAAGAACATATATACTGGGTACAGGGCAAAATCCAGGCAATGGTACACATTTTACAGAATTTAAAGCAATCAATTCTTCACATAACTTTTCAACCAATTCCCACAGTTAAAGAAAATGGAGAGTGGTCTAGAGTTCTATATGGGTGTATTTGCTCACTTGTTAAGAGTTGAATTACTAACCTGGGATAATATTGTTATTGAAGGTCCATGTTAACTTGGGCAATGGAATACCAGTTGCTTTACAGTTTAGTCGCAGCTGTTCTCCTTTATTTAGTGACACGTCTCCAGGAAGTTCAGTAAAAGTGGGGAGAACATGTACAGTCAGGCTGACAGTGTGTGTATCCTCACCTGCAGCATTGTTAGCAACACAGGTGTAGGTGCCAGAATCCTCCGGCTTAAATAAAAAAAAAAAATCATAGGGCTTAAAATGACATAATCTTACACCATATTACATCAAATATATAAAATTGTATAGCTTGGTCCCCAAAGGAGCACTCTTATTTGAAGACAGGTTAAATTTCCACCTCGTAGTCTGAACCATCTGGCTAGATTTTGCAGAACATAATTGAAAATGTATAAGAGTGTAAACAAAAGCCAATACCTTTCAGAACTATAGCATTTTATAGTAGTAAGGGCTCAGAAAACTTTAGATTCTAAAATTTACGAAACATCAAGTGTACTGCTGCTCTGCAATGTACTAATAAAGAACAAATAATTCCAAAGGATGCTGGTAGCATCCTCTCCAGGTAATGTGGCACCAAAGACCACGAAAACTGTCAAAGGAAATGGCAAGAGTAAGAGCAACACTACCTGCAATTCTGAAGTTTCATTTGCTAAATCGATGGCCATCCATGGCACTCATCTTACTAGATGTATTGATGGCATTTAACACAATTATGACTCCTTCTCTTTGAAACCATGTCTTCCCTTGGCTTTCAGGACACCCCATTCCCCTAGTTTCCTTCCTACCTCACTGGTTGCTCTTTTTCCATCTCCTTTTGCTGGCTTCTCCTCAGCATTAACATCTTAATGTTGACATGTGA
This sequence comes from Equus quagga, assembly GCF_021613505.1. Taxonomy (NCBI): domain Eukaryota; kingdom Metazoa; phylum Chordata; class Mammalia; order Perissodactyla; family Equidae; genus Equus; species Equus quagga. Next base: position 20,011,697 of record NC_060279.1, on the reverse strand, counting down.
GAGGGTTCAGTCCTTGGTCCTCTTTTCTTCTCTATCTGCACTCAATTCCTTGGTGATCTCATCCAGTCTTATGGCTTTAGATACTATCTATATGCTGATGAGTACCAGTACATTCAACCCAGATCTTTCTTCCAAACTCCAATTATGTTGAACTTTTCATTCCAACTCTCTGCTTGGATGTCTAAAAGACACCTCAAATGCATGTCCGAAACTGAACTCCCAATTTCCCCTTCCTTGTTCTATCTGTAGCCTTCACCATCTCAGTTGATGGTTATTTTGTCCTTCTGGTTGTTCATGGCTTTGTTCTCTGATGTTTGAGTCATCATTTACTTTTTTCTTTCTCATACACTACTAGCAATGTAACTAGGAAATCTAGCTTCAAAGTATATGCAAAATCCAACTACTTCTTACCTGTTCTCTGCTAACATTCTGCTTTGAGTCCTATAATCTCTCATCTGTCTCCAGACCATCTTCCCAACAGATTGCTCTGCTTCTAAATTTGCCTCCCTACCATCTATTCTCATCCCAATAGCCAATGTAATATTGCAAAAACATAAGGCGGATAACATTGCTCCCCTGCTCAAAACCTGCAATGGATTCTGGTTTTACTCAAAGTAAAAGGAGGCAAAATTGTTATAATGATGTACAAGACACTTCATGATCTGGCCTCCATTTTTCTCTGACTTTCTCCTTTCTCTTTTCATTCTTTTTCTTTGTTTCACTGGCTTCCTGTTTCTCAAATACATCAGGAATGTTCCCAACTTAAGTTCTCTGCACCAAATCTCTGTTTGTGGGAGGGAGGATGGCAGGGCGGAGGGCATCTGAGTTTTCTCTGGCTGGAATGCTTCTTCCTCAAATATTGGCTTGGCTAACTCATTTCCTTCAAGTTTGGCTCAAATGTCACGTTCCCAAAGGGTACTTACTCCGAGTACCTAAAAATGTAACCTGCAGCCCTCCAACTCCTGATCCCCTTTATCCTGTTCTTCTTTTCTTTACATTTCAGTTATCTCCTTCTGACTTCTTGTATACATTGTTTATTATCTTTATTGTTTATCTTCCTCCTCTAGAAATAAACGCTAGGAGGGCAAAGATTTTTGATACTTTTGTTCCCTGATGCATAAATCAGTGCTGGTCACAGAGAAGGTGCTCAATAAATATTTGTTGAATTAGTGATTGAATGCTTCTGTGTGCATTAAGGCTCATATCACAGACTTTTTCTTTTCTTTCAACAAGTTTAAGAATACATTTTTTTTTGCATCGAAGCATCAAAGAATTCACTGGAAATGTAGCATAAAAACTGTAACTATTTATTAGAGACACAAGCTAAATTTGGTTGGTTGCATGCTAATTTTTTTTAAAAAATGCAAACAGGAATAAATCATATTGCCTGTACAGGCCACCCCAGTGCCATACCACTTAGCTGTTCTTAGATTCCCAGATTATGACAACTAAAGTTTAAAATCAAGGATTTTATGGAAGTGAAGCATTTCAAAATCTGGATTGCACATACTATCACTTGTGTCCTTCATCTGGTATTTACAAGCTACCTTACTTACCTTACGTTTTTTTACTGTATCTGAGTCATTGTCTCACTAAAAGTCTAAACTTCTCTTTTCTCATTTAATTCCTTCAAGTCCATAACTGTGATTGAGGGGCCAAATTCAACATGCCTGAACCTGGGAGTAACCCCCACTAAAGATCTTTACCAGCTTAAACAAACAAACAAATTCATCCTTATTTCATCAATTCTAAAATTCACATCTTTAACTTTTAATATCTCTGAAATTAGGGTACAACTTAAAAATTGATAGTCTTCTGTAGCTCTTGACTGTATTTTTTTCTTCCTTCATGGTACATAAAATAATGCATCATGCAATTGATGGAAACTTAGATTTGAATAAACACAATTTTTGCTGGTGCACGTGACTGACTTAGAGTCTAGGCACAGAGCCTATTGTTAGAGCTTTTATCTGGTAATCCCAGAAGTCTGGCTAATGAGTGAAATTATACTATAACATGAAGGTGATCAATCTTAACATCATTTTAATCTGTTCAAATGTAATTCCACGAAGGTTTTGTAGTGAAATTTGGGCATTTTGATGGTAATGAAAGGGAATAACATGCACCAAAGCTCTGAAAGTGGTTCATATTTTAATCATGTTTATCATTCAGTGCCAAGAGTTGCTATTCTCAAACCACACAATTTTTTAAAAAGTCCTGTGGTGTGCATAGATACAGATTCCTCTTCAAGTGGGCTACCAATCGAAAATGGAGATGCTTCTGATAGCTACTATTCTGCAGACTGGACAAGCACCACCCAAGAATATTCAAAAACCTCAATGGGCATAGATCCCTAAAGCTTCAGCTTCCTTGTCTGTGATTAGAAAGGGTTATAGAAAAAACCTGAAAAAAGCAAAAACCTGCTTTTTGTATTTGCTTAATAATACACGAAACATTCTTACATCTCCACTTTTCTAATCATTCCCATACATGGTTAGGAGCACGGATCATAACAGAGGCACTTAGAATTTTTCCTTTAAACACAGATTTCCACAAAAATAAAATAATTTTAGACGAAGGTCATTTATGAGTTTCTACTATCTGTTAGACACTATTCTTAGAACTGGGACATAAAATTAATTACGCTTAAAATTAATTTTTGACCTTAATCTATAAGAGTATTTTTCTTTCATTATTGAGGAATATATTACCAAGCTAAATTACTAAAACTAAAAAAGCGAATTAACAATCTGGCTTAATGTATCTATTCATCCCTACTAAACTTACCACAACACTTTCCAGAATGAGTTCTCCATAGGGTTCAACAGTGTATTTTCCTAACAAGTTAGCTAGAAGAACATTGTCTTTTTTCCAGTTAATCGATGGTGTGGGGATTCCATCAGCCAAGCATGAAAGAACGGCTTGTGAATTCTCGTTGACTGTGTAGTGTACTTCTGTATTTCGGATTCTAGGTGGTACTGTGAAATGTTTCAGAAAGATAGTCATTCAGGATGTTGAGTTCAATAATGTCTTTATTCACATTGAAAATCAACACACAAAACACTCTTTTGATGGTAATTTTTCTAGAAATACTAAAAAAACCTATTAAGACATTGATTTGTTTACTATGAAAGCAATCAATATTTTTGATGCTAGCAAGAATTCTAACGGATTTGCACTTGTTGAATATATTACAATCAATTTCTGAACAAACGACACGGAACTGGCTTGGAAGTCTTTTAGATTTTATTTGACTTCCTGACTTTTCCTTACTTGAATTTCTTCTGCTTATTGCAGTGAAGTAAAACAAACCAAGAAGAGCAACAAAAAACAAAAATGCTGGGCCGGCCCGGTGGTGTGGTGGTTGGGTTTGCACACTCTGCTTCAGTGGCCCAGGGTTCACCAGTTTGGATCCTGGACACGGACCTATGCAGCGCTTATCAAGCCATGCTGTGGCAGGTGTCCCACATATAAAATAGAGGAAGATGGGCACAGGTGTTAGCTCAGGGCCAATCTTCCTCAGCAAAAAAAGAGGAAGATTAGTGATGCATGTTAGCTCAGGGCTAATCTTCCTCAAAAAAAAAAAAAATGCTTCAATGGTTGTATAACTGCTGGATTTGTATCACACACATGTTGTGAGGACAAATTAATAAAAGTCACTAGTTTAAAACATTCACCCCATATTGAATATCACAAAGTGCTAAAGACAAAAATATTCATTGCAGTATTTCACTTGTCACAATAAATGCAAGTAAAACCAGGTCAAGACATTTAATTCAGCTTTTACACTGTCAGAGAGGAAATTTTTATAGTGATTTGACAACTCCATGCATTGTAATACCAAATACTTCCTGTGCTCAAATTTTTTTGAACTGCAAAAATTTAGGCAATGTAGAAAGATCAACTGAATATTTTAGTGCACTAAGAAATACTTTAGCGGACTTGGAACTAATATATTTACTTCTAAAGAAAAGGCTTAAAAAGTATTAAGAATATTTGGCTCAAAAGGTAAAAATACCCTCTCTTCCCAAAACAAGGAATTTTGGAATTATTCAAACATATCAGTGAGAAATGGATCAATCTTAACGACGTTTTAAAAAGTGACAGGACAACCGTTGGTTTCAGCAAAAATTACTTTTTTTGATTATATGAGTAAATATACAAACATTATATAAATGATATAAATTAATAAACATTATAGGTAATACGGAAAACACAAACATCTATTTTGCTGAATGGTACATCATAAATACTCAATTTATTTTTCACTAATTTTTGCTGTATTTTCACTATCTCCTTTATCCTGGTTTCCTTGGGGTTGATATTTCAATTTTGCCACTGGTTACAAAGTTGTAACATTAGCACATTTACTTCAATTTATTCTTTTTCAAAATGAAAAATTTAAGGCTATGACTTTATATTTGATTTTAGCTTTGGCTGCACACCACACATATGATATGTAGTGTCCTTAATTTTATTATTTTCTGAATAATCTAAAAATAAAAACATATTCTTTGACCTACTTGCTAGCTAGAATGGTATTTTTAAAAGTTTTTTTCTTTTTTTTTTTGAGGAAGATTAGCCCTAAGCTAACATCTGCTGCCAATCCTCCTTTTTTTGCTGAGGAAGACTGGCCCTGAGCTAAGATCCATGCCCATCCTCTAGTTTATATGTGGGACGCCTGCCACAGCATGGCTTAATAAGAGGTGCGTAGGTCTGTGCCCAGGATCCAAACCAGTGAACCCTGGGCTGCCCAAGTTGAGTGTGCAAACTTAACCATTATGTCACTGGGCTAGCTCCTAGAATGGTATTTTTTAAGTTGCCTGGGGTTGGGATTTTGGCATTAAAAGTTAGTTACACATTTCTAGCTTTACTGCATTGTAGGCAGGAATTGTCATCTATATTTTTCAGTCTTATTAACAGTTTCTTTGTTTTCAGCATATAGCCAATTTTGGTAAATTTTCTATAAAACCTTGAGAAGAAGGAGTATTATTTATTTGAAGCTAAAGGAGTAATGTGCATTGATTAGTTCAATTATATTAACTGAAAGCAGGTATAAACCAGGGAAAAAATTTGGAAAACCCATAATTGGTAATTTTAAATTTTGGCTAAATTATTTATTTATTCAATTAAAATGGTTTCTACTTGAAATTATCACTGTAACTATGAAGTGGTAGGAAATTCAAATACACCTGAAAGATAAAAAGCAGCTTTCACCAAATTTTTAAATAGAAAAAGCAGAAACTCATTATTAAAACAAGTTACCTCCGAAAATAGTAGCTGAAAACAGTCTAATTTGCTTATTGTTTCCTATCACTGATATTAATAGGTATTTTATCTTTAGTCTTAAAATATACCATTAACAACTAAAATATTTCAAAGGTGATGTTTATATACTTTGCTAGTTGTCTAAATATGAAGGAAAAAAAAGGTATCTTTTTCTATTATAAAAACATGCCTATAAATATTTCGCTACTTTAATGAATCAAATAGAGCTCTAATTCTCATTAGGTTCACACTATATTTATAATGTAGGTCAGATGGTGATTAGTTTTGAGACAAGATGACTTGCAAGTTGAGAAGTAAAGCAGAAGAGTCATAAACAGAAATGGATTCCTTATAAGCCACAGTACAGATCTCGATAATCACAACATGAGGGGATTATTGGCAACACATTAAATACCCTGACTGTATTAACAAAATTTTTCCTTCTTTCTCACACTCATTTGTACACATACAAATAAACACAGCCTATGGAAATATTTGAAGGGCAAGTATACTTACACACCACACACCACAGACACATACACATACCACTTTAGATTAGTATTTTTGCATGGTTTTGATTTCCACCATATTTTTTCTCGGTGGTCTTTCCTCTTTGCCATAGTAAGGTAGCAGATTGAAATAATTTATGTTAAACGACCTACCGTGGACAGTGAGCCTGGTGCTCGTGCTGCTTGATCCTGCCACATTAGCTGCCATGCACGTGTACTGGCCAGTGTCATCAGGCTGAGCAAATGCTATTTGCAGAGCCCCAGAACTGAGGATGCGCTGGCGGATTGATTCCATAATTGCATGCCCATCTTTATGCCATGTAATATCAGGTGGTGGGAGGCCATCTGCCTCACATGGTAGCATGATGGGCTTATCCACAACAATGATATATTCTTTTGGATGCGGGCTAATGACTGGAGGAACTAAAAGATACAAAGTTTAAACCTCATCTTAAAAGCATGAAGGTTCCAATCACACGCTAAAGTATTACTCTAGCAAAGTGAAGTCACATTGATACGAAACAAAATCCCAGCTTTATCATATCATCATCAAAGGATCACTAGTTTATTTTCATTGGAAAAGAAAATTCATTGAGCCTATTTCAGAAAATTATTCTCTATGCAGTTAACATATGTAAATGACAATCCATTTTAAATAAGGATATAAACATACATTCATGAAGGATTGCATGTCTAGAAAATTTAGGCCGTGTTGACGGAGGCATTTTCTTTAACATACATGTATTACGTAGTTCATTTCAGTTACTTAAACTTTCAGATTAGACCGTTTCAAGGCTTGGAAAGTATTCAACTGCTCAGAGACACTTTTACTCAAGCATTTCCTACAGTGCTCAGTGTCTCATATACAGTGGCCATATTTAACAAAGTATTACATGAATGAATGAATAAATGAATGGATCATGGAAAAGAATTATATAGACAAAACTCTTCCCACTTCAGAAAACTGTGGATTTCTCTTCCTACTTTTTATAACAGGTTGATTACCCCTTAGGTATTGGCCTGGATACTCTATCAAGCCAGAAAGACACTATTAAATAATTATTAGAGAACAATCAAACACAAGGGAAGAAAAACCAACCACAGCACACAAGAAAGGAAGGAGAGGGTGACCGCCCTGCCCCCACCCCAGTCAATGCAAGTCCAGAGACAGTGACAAGGTGCAGAAGACAATGACAGTAAAAATACCCCTTTAAGCACATGTAGACCCCCCCCAAAAAATCCTCTGAAACATCTATCACTTACGCAAGAAAGCTTAGGAGAGAAACGAGACCAACAATATTCATTGTTACCACATGCTGACTAAGAAACAGAATCAGAAACAAGAGACCTCTGAGAACTCCACTGACCCAAGTAATGTCCCGTGCGTGGCAAGTCCCGGGGACCTAGAACTTTCTGCTGTGTCTCCACAGGATGCTGTGGAGAAATGGTCAACCACGTAGAGACCAAATTTTAGGGTGATGAGAAACATAAAATCAACAAGTTGTGAAAAAAATATGAACAACCATGCTAAAATTATTTATATCAACCAAAATTATTTGGTTGGATTTGTGTTTGCCGTTATATATTGCATCTGCAAGGGGAGATTCCATTCAGAATTTTTCATGCCTCCAGAGCACACAATTATCTCTGGTAGCTTTTGGAATGTTGAAATGCTATTAGTTGTTTAATGTGTTTCTTTGTCCCATAATTGCTCATGTCAATAATTTTAATCAATTAGTGAAGGAAAAGGCCCTCATATGTGGAACTGTTCTTTTCTATGACCTCTATGTTGCCAAAACCAATGAATATTTCTTGGTCCTTATCCTAATTGACTTCTCACTTGCATTTACCACAGCTGTCCAGTCCCTTCTTGAAACACTCTCCTCTCCTAGCCTCCATGAATGTTCCTCTGTATCTCTGCCCTCTGCTTCGTATTCTTTTCCAGTGTCTTCTCTTTTCGCAGACTTCTAGACAATGCAGAGTCCCAGGGCTTTGTCCTTAGCTTTTCTCTGTCCAAATTCTCATCTGGTCTTGTGCATTGAAATATAGTGACTATTTCCAAATTTATATCTTAGACTATACTTCTCCCGTGAGCTCTGAATTCATAAATATTCAAATTTATTGGACATCTCCACCAGGATTTCTAATAGTTTCCCACATCTAACAAGATTAAACAGAAATCATATTCTCCTTCTTCCAAAACCAGTTCCTCCCCTTGCATTCCCCCGTGGCATTCTCATCTACTCACTAGTTCAAGCCTCAAGCCCAGGAAACATCATTAACTCTTCGCTTTTCCTAACTTTCCAAATATGGTTCATCGGCATTCCTGGCAATTACACCTCCAAAAATATCTTGAATCCATCACTTTTTTCATTTACCCCTGCAACTCACACACCCACTCCCACTTGCAGCCAGACTATCACATAATGCCTGGAGGACTATGATAGTTCTCCAGCTCTAGCCTTGCCCTTTCTCTAAACCATTATCCACATAGCAGCAAAAGAGATCTTCCTAAAACCAAAGAAGGGTCTTGAAAGACTTCCCACTGCAAGAGAAGGAAATCTAACCTTCCTCTGGTCCTTTGGGCTCTCCATGCACGGGTCCTGCCTTCTTTTCTGACCTCCCTCACATTTTGCCAGCCTTCCTCTTATTCACCACTCTCTAGTCATCCTAATAGGCTTCCTTTTTCACTCTTTCCTATCTTGGGGCCACTACACAAGCTGTCCTCTCTTCCTTGTATACTCTGCCACTTTTACATGGCTTATCCTAGCTCATCGTTCAGGTCTCAGCTTAAATGGTGTCCCCTCAGAGAAGCCTACATTAACTACTAATCTATACTGGTCCCCAGATTTCCCCATTACTCTCCATCTCAAACTTTTATTTTTCCTCTGCATAGCATTTGTCAGAATTTATAATTATTTCATTTATTTGGTAGTTTAGTTTTTTCCTTCTCCACATCATAAGGGAAAGATCATGTCTGTAATGCTCAATGTATTTCCACTTATTACCCCAATAAATACTTGTTGAAAAATACAAAGAAATTAGATTTACAGTCTTTAGATAACTGAGCTTTTCACTATAGCCATTAACTTACCAGAGGAAAATCACACTGTAAGGAAATTCAAAATCAGCTAATGCAAATTCAGTAGCTCAGAATCTATTTTTAGGTCACCTTTTCATTCATAAAAGCATGCATGTAAGATATGAAAATTAGATCAAGAAAATATCAGTTAAATGTGAAAAAAACCTCTGCTTCGTATTTAAAATATTTTTCCCATCAAGTTGGTTTAACTGTAATTATGATTTGTTTTGAAGCGGATATTACAATCCAGTGTTTTGTAATGTATCCAAAGTAGTATTATGGAGAGAATGGTTTTAAAAATCACCTTAAATATGTGCTACAATGAAATGGAGTACCAAACAGAGGTTCATAGAAGTTTAAAATATGATGAGATGCCTCAGTTTTCTTATACAAACAATGCAAAAAAATCTCCTAAAACATTAAACGTTACTCTTCCTAAGTGTAATGGAAAAAAAAATAAGATAATGTAAATTAAGAATGTTGATAGGGTCGGCCCTGTGGCATAGTGGTTAAGTTCCATATGCTCCGCTTCAGTGGCCTGGGTTCACCAGTTCAGATCCCAGGCACAGACTTATACCATGCATCAGTCATGCTGTGGCAGCAACCCACATACAAAATACAGGAAGACTGGCACAGATTTTAGCTCAGGGCTAATCTTCCTCAAGAAAAAAGAGGAAGATTGGCAACAGATGTTAGCTCAGGGCTAATCTTCCTCAGCAAAGAAGAAAAAGAAGAAGAAGAAGAATATTGAGAACTGTGTAGCATCATTATTTTAGATATAGGAATTTTGGTATACACTGTTACATGCATCTTTGCCATGAAGACATAGAGATTTATTATCTACATACCTTGGACATTTAACTTGATTTTGCCCAAGGCTGTACCAGCTGGATTCTGAGCCACACACATGTAAGTACCAGCATCCTCTCGGACAGCTCTGGAGATCTGCAAGCCACCACTAGGAAGAACTGCATGGCTTTTGCCTACATCACAGTTACAAAAGCAGAGTGAGAAGAATTTATATTTTCATTAAAAAAAATCATACTGACTTCTGAATCATAAAACACTGATTTGCCATGATTTTCTAGATAGAAACAGCTGTAGGTACCTGAAGTGATGACATTAATGCCTTCTTTTTGCCAAGTAATGAAAGGACTGGGTGTCCCTGTTGCTTGACATGGTAACAAAATGGGATTATTTAGAATGACGTCTAGTTCACTTGGCTGAGGCTGAATGGCTGGAGGCTCTATAAGAACCAATCAACAGAAACAAGCAATGATACAGTTCGTAGAAGAAATCTCTACAGTAGTCATGAGGTTATACATGCCCAAATTCAGGGACAAGCCCTGTGGCCTAGTGCTTAAGTTCAGTGCGTTCCACTTTGGCGGCCCAGGCTTAGTTCCTGGGCGCGGACCTACACCACTCATTGGCAGCCACACTGTGGTGGCAATCCACATATGAAATATGGGAAGACTGGCACAGATGTTAGCTCAGGGCGAACTGTCCTCCAGCTAAAAGAGGAAGATTGGCAACAGATGCTAGCTTAAGGAGAATCTTCCTCAGGAAAAAAAAAATGCTCAAATTCATTATTTCAAAATATTAGGGATTTGATGTCGCAGGGAAAAGAGAATATTGGCCATACTACATTTTTTGAGTTTTGCTACTATAGCCAGTTTCCATAAGAACTCCATTAGAAAACTATAGGCAGCAACAGATTATAAAAATTCAGGAAGAAAAATAATTTGGGGGGTGTTCTGTGTGGTTTGTCACCTGTGTGTTTTCCTTAGTCTACTGAAGAATAACTACCAGGCTTTCACATCCCCAAGATATTACCATGGTTCATAGCTCTAGACAGTACCACCTTTCAAGAACAAACATGACGTAAGAAAAAAGCAATAAACAACAAGCTTTTAATGAGTAAATAACCTTACATACCCTGGACGTGAAGGGTCACATGTCGATGTGCAGAACCAGCTGCATTCCTGGCGACACAAGTATATCTTCCAGCGTGGTTTAGTTGAGTGGCAAATATTTCAATTGCTCCTAAAAAGGAAGCATACTGCATCCCTGTTTTCCTGGTTCAATAACTGTCTCTTTGGTTTTCGTGTTTTCGTCCCCACAGCACAGTGGTGCTTGGCTGATATTCATACTTGTACCCGCTGAAGTGCCTAGCACAGTACTTTTTTACTATCATTAATAATTTTATTGAGGCAAAATTTACATATGGTGAAGCCCACCCATTTAAATGCACAATTCAATGATTTTTGGTATAGTTACAGAGTTGTGCAATCATCACCACAATCTAATTCTAGAATATTTCCATTACTCCCAAAAGAAACCTCATCCAATTTACACTCACTCTTCACTCCCAACCCCAGCCCTAGGCAATGACTAATCTACTTTCTGTCTCTATTTATTTACCTTTTCTGAACATTTCACATAGATAGAATCATACAGAAGTCTTTTGTGTCTGACTTCTTTTACTGTGAGCAGCTTTTGAATTTCATCTGTTGTAGCATGGGTCAATGTTTTTTTCTATTCTATTGTTAAGTAGAATTCCAATGTGTGGATAGGCCACATTTTGTTTATCCATTCACCAACTGATGGACAGTTGAATTGCTTCTATTTTTTGGTTATTGTGAATAATGCTGTATGAACATTTGCATACAAGTCTTTGTCTGGACATGTTTTCATTTCTCATGGGCAGATACCTAGGAGTGGAGTTGCTGGGTCATATGGTAACTCTGTTTAACATTTTGAGAAAGTTCCAAACTGTTTTTAGCACAACACTTTGTGCTGAAGGTTAGTTAATTTATATTTTACAGTTTTAATTGCTACCAATCTATACAGGTTTCTGAGATAGCCAAAACATTTTGCTTTGAAAGCCAAGCCTCATCCTGAGAACAAATCTTCCATTATTTCCCTTCTACTGAAGAAATAAACAAATTCTCTTAGAATAATATGCACACACTCATGAATGCCCAGAATGTTAGTTGCTACTTTATCTCCAGTGTAATTCCCCAGCACAGGATGAATTTTCAGAAACACCAATGTGAATCACCTATATTTTCATTTAGATGAATTATTTTTTCTCTTCAATACAATAAACTTTCCAATACTAAATTTTACAAATGATGGCTACTACTATCCTCAAAAATTAACCATCATAGCACTTGTTTCCCTTACCTGCTAAATTATAAAATCCTTGAATGCAAGAACTCTGTCTTAATTTTATATCCTCAGAAACTCAGTGGAGTATATAGCCTATTTTAGGCATTAAATATTTAAGTGAACGGACATTCTCTTGAGCCAATGGCAGAAGTGTGGTTCACTCAAAGGCAACCCGCGAACTTGCTAAACCTTCTGTTTAGTAAATATGCTCATAAAATTCCAGTGCTCATGCTTATTTTTCTCAGATCAGTCTTAGATATTATTTATTACTTTATTTTCAGACTTTTCTTCCTCTTCCTTTTCCTAGTTCCCCTTTCCACTCTAACTGCATTTTTTCCCAGATGCCTAAGTCCAGGAATGCAGATGTATGTTATTCTTTTATTGTGGTGTAACAAAAAGCCAGGCAAGGTCATCCATTAATAATTAATCCAATCAATAGATGTTTAATCACTGAGCTTGATCTTACCTGAGGACAGAATTCTGTAGCCATCTCCCCGGGGAAGCAGTCTTATACCATTTTTCATCCAGTGAATTGAGGGAAATGGAACTCCTGAAGCAGTGCAGCTAATTACTGTTGGGGCGTGTTTGGTTACTAGAAAGTCCGTAGGCTCGTCAGCTATGGACGGTGGAACTAAAGCAACAATAACAACAAAAGGAAAACAAACTACATGTTTCTAACCCTTACAGATTTCCAAAGCCTTACCATACATCATTCTCTTTCTACACTGAAAGTGAATATTAGGTAAGTAGAAAAGGAAGCCCCCTTACGCAGTAGTGAAACGATGAACTAATATCATTATAAAAACTTTCAATCCATGTTCTAAGCCACTTCTACCTTGGACAGTGAGATCCACAGTTCTCTTATCCTCTCCAGCATCATTTGTCACAGTGCACTCATAGGTCGCAGTGTCATCCACAGAAGGGGAAATAATGACTAGTGAACCTGAAGAAAGGAGCCTAGAAGACAGATTTCAAAGCAATGAGTACTACTGTACATCACTTTTCATAAATGTTTCCAGTTGGTTCAACATGGTACCATGTTGTGAATTGAGGGAAATGGAACTCTTTCTTCACATTAAAATGAGCATCATTTCTTTGACACTTCGTGTATCAGACTTTAAGTTTATATGGCAGTGGGTTAATGGGGACTCAACGTTGACATTGACAGGGAGCAGCTGGGTGGAAGGATTGTCTGAAGAAGGAATCTTGAATTTTCTGAATGTTATATCATGATCCAACATGCTCTCCCAGGAGAAATACAGTGCAATGAGCACACTGATGATAGCCACTGTTTACTGAGCATCAGATACATTCTCGGCATCATCTAAAATACTTCACATAAGTTATCTCTAAATTTCACAATAACTTTGACAGATGGGTAACTACAAGTCTGTCTGTCCTGCACCTTTCCCTACTTCACATGTCTCCTTACACATGTTGGGTAACTTGGAGATGCATAGTACATACATTGGTAAGTCTTATCCTTAACTTCTAACCAATTAAAAACTGAAGCGATCTGGATCACTTGAAATGTTTAGGAGGTTTAGTATATACACATATATCGTTTAAAGTAAATTTAAATAAGAATATCTATTTTCTTAATTCAAATTGTGTACTAATAGAATAGAAATGATTTGATTTAGTGGGAACATATTTGACATGCTTTTTTATTCAAGGGCATTGCACATTTTCCAAATAGTCCATACTTCCAAGTCCCTAAGCTCCCAATGCCAAAAGATTAAAAGAGTGAGAAAGAGAGAGAAGCAAAGGATTTCAAGTGAAACACCTTAGTTTCATACTTCCTGATGTATCAGAATTGATTTTTGTCAAAGTAAACCTACAAGAACATTTGTTTTTAGTGCAACGGCAAATCCTTCAACAAGATATCTATTAACTTAATTGAGATTCAAGAAATGATGTTCACCTAAAGCAACAGAAATTCCTAGTGATTTAAAAGTTAGACTTTAAAAAACATACCCTGTCATATTATGAGCTATAGTAGCAAAGCCAGAGGAATGCAAAAAATTGCAGAAAATGCTGTTTTTCCTTCCCACACATGCTGCCAAATACCTCAGTTGTATTTCAAGGTATAAAATTTGATTTTTATTCTACAACTAAAGCTTGCATTATTTTTACAGAATAGTTTTACTTTTATAACAAATGATATTTTCATCCTTTTTCTTTATAAAATTCCAAAAAGTGCTTAAAAAATAAAGCCGAATAGAAATCTCATCCTGTAGACCTCACTGACAGACATCCACAGGGCTTATGGCTAGAAAGGCTGCACCTACAGTTCAGAAGAGGACTACAGGTTGAAAGATGAATTTCATACTAAGAAAAAAATATATACTCTCAACACGCTAGCTGATTCTTCATACTTTATATATTTGCAGTCCCCATGGATAGAACTAAAATGTTAATTCTTTTAAAAATGTTTGTAAATAGGTGACATTTTTAAATTAAATTATTCCTTACCTGTATGAATTCTGATTTTGATCCACATTAAGAAGATGCCCATTTTTTCTCCAGTTGATTGATGGTTTTGGTATCCCAGTAGCCTCACAAGCCAGAGTAGTTTGAACGTTTACTGTCACGGTTATGTTGGTAGGACCCAGAGCAATAGATGGAGGAACTGAAACAAAGGCATCAGGTAAGAGGGAAACACATTCAGCAAATGTGAAGTATTTCTGCTGAATTGAAACTAATCGTTGGTAACTTGCTTCGTAGTTATGAACAAAACAAGGCTCTGTGAATTTAAATTAGTGTTGTGATGACGCCATCCATAATGAGGAGAAAATATGGTTCTTGACTATTCATAATATAGTATAATAAACATTTCAATAGCCCTGGATGTCAAAGTTTTTATGATCTCACTGGTTTAGGCTATCAAAGAACATTTCACCCAAAGGTTGGATGTTGTTCACAAAAATATATTTACCATGGACCTGTAAATCTATTCTCTTGCGGTCTGTTCCAGCAGCATTGGTGGCCATACACAAATATCGCCCAGTATCAGTGACATGTGCTGACTGGATATGAAGGAATCCATTTTCCAAGATGGAGTACCTATAAGAAAGACCACAAGTGAAGTCCCCTGAGTCAGCCTTTTCTGATTATTCACAGTTTGACTGAGAGCATTTTTAAAGATTTAGTTAAATCCATTTTGAGTCTTTTTCCTGCTTTAGAAATTTACAATGCCCTTGCTGGAAAAAAAGGATATTCTGCAAAGGTGCAAAGCAGATGGGCTTCTGATCTTGGATGGATTATAATCATTATGTTTTGGATACAGCCTTAGGAATTATGCTTTTAAAATACTATATTTTGATTCTCGTATTAAGATGAGCAGACTAATTCTAAACATAACGAGACAAAAATAATGCCTTGGAAAAAAGATTTGAAGATTTATATTTCAGTTCTTACAGTATTTTTCATCCTCTTCCAGCACTGTTACCTCACATGACTCCCAGATAGAACAGCTCCATCCTTTCTCCATGTTATCCTCGGGGTTGGCACACCTTCAGCAAAGCATTCCAACACAGCTGACTTATTTAAGTGAATGACAAGACTCTGGGGGCCACTCCTTATGTTTGGAGGAACTGCACAAGAGATGCATGTGGAAAACTTCATTTATATTAACAACATGGCCCGAACTAAGACTCTGAAGAGGTAATGCAAGGTGAGCTTTGAGTCAAATGTATAGCTTTGCCTACGGCTAATTCAGGTTAGTATAAACAGAATTGGGGTTTAATTCCAAAAGTCTTTCTACAGATACTTTGTATTTAAAAATAAAGACTACATGGGGGAAGATGACTTTAAATCTCTGATATGGTGTGTGAAATCTGGCTTTCCATAAGAGAGGCTTGAATAAAAATCAGCTCTGGTCTGATGCAAATTAAAGATGATATTTCTTATTTCTCTTTGGCCAAATAATCGTCAAAGAATGTTAACACTGGAACAACTTCACTTTAAATAAAGAACAGAAAGTGCACTGTCTTAACAAAAAGCACATCTGTGATTAATCATGTAAGTCTCAGAGCATGTATTTTTTAATCATTGAGTTCACATGGGAACAGTATTAGAGATATTAGTTGTATGGGTCACCTAACATCCTGTAAAGTTTCATTTATTAAAAATCCAAAGGAATTGTTTTGGGGGAAAGTTTGTATCATCTTGCTGAAATTTGACGAATTTTAGTGTTTAGATTTTATATTTGAGAAATTACATTCCTATGGCCTAGTCTCTCCCTAGCACATATATACGCAAACGTCAGCATCAATAAAGGTGAACTAAGGAACGGGCCACTTGTCATCTGGAGATTGAGCACATTAACTTCCTGAATGGGTCTAATCGGAATGACACAAAACATCAGGATGTGCTGATAACAACTGGACATATAGTATTCTCTAAGAGAGAGTAATGTATCTTTTACCATTATTTTTTAAATCAAGTTAGTTTGAATATAGCTATAATACAAATACTACATATTTTCTTTTTCAAAAGAAATAAGATAACCCCAAGAAGTCAATTAGTACGCTCAAAAAAAAAAAAAAAAAAGGGTTAAAAGGTTATCACCCCTGTGAACGCCCTTGGCTAAATTTTTAAATTGTCAAACAACGATTAATTTTTCTTACCGTTGACAGTGACAATAAATTCTCTGGTAGTCTTTCCTGCAATGTTGCTGGCAACACAGGTATAATTGGCTGTATCACCTAGATCTGCGTTATTAATTTGCAAGTATCTCCCTCCAGATAGGATTCGTACTCGAGGGGTTGCCTGGATTTAGCAAGTAAAATTTACCATTAAAATGTCAGGAAAGGGGAATAAAATATTACTTTACAACGTCAAAGTAACTATAGTGAACTGTAGAGTGCGTGTCTTCTAGTATGCTCTGTCTGCCCCCTCCCCATGCCCCCATTATCCTGGTATCAAAAACTCTTAGGAACTATTTCTCTATGTGTGGTTAAGGAAGGGCACAATCAGTGTCCCCAGTTCTCCCGGCCACAATGATCTACTCGAGGATGGGCAGGTGACTGAAGTCAGGCCCATCAGAGCCCTCTGCAGGACTCTGCTGTTAGTGTTGGGGAATAAGGCATGCTCTTTTTACTGGAATCACTGGTAGTGAGGATGACATAAGCCTGGCGGCGGTCTTATCACCACGTGGGACAGCCTGCTTTGAATCTAAGACAAAGAAAACAGAGCGGAGATTTGGAGAAAGGACACAGATGTTTGATTACATGATCATAGACTCTAAATCTAGTAACGCCTAAAGCCCAAGTTCACCAATTTCGGCAGCTAATAAATACCTTTTTTTTTTTTCATATAAGTTGGTTTGAGTTGGAATTCTGTCACTTAGAACTGAAAGCTTTCTGACTAATAAATTCACTTTGGTTATCTTGTAGGAAACAATTATTCTTTAACATTTTTTAAATAGGTGAATAAATGATTTTAGTCTATAAATATTTGTTAAGCATTTATTTTGTGTCCAGGCATGGGACCAAGAATTATGAAAATATAGAGACAATGAAATCTAATCTCTGCTATAAAGTCGAATAGGGGAAATACATGCAAACAAATAATTTTGCATAAATTAAAATGCATGATGTTCAAAATCAGTAAAAAAATGCCAGGTAGCATCAAAAGCTGATATTTTCTGGTTGTGCCTAAGATGGAAGTACTTCAGGAAGAGCCCAGATAAAATTTTTCTACCATATGGGCTCTTTCTTAGGTAGATATATATTTCTAGCGAAAAAAGGTGTTCACACAAAAATATGCAATTCAGGTCCATTTATTTTAAAAGCCCATACATTTTCTCTAGGCCCTTTATTGCTATAGGGGCTATTAGTGATAAATTTTGTTACCTTTGATGAGAATAAGTGATTTCTTAAACATATATGATAAGGTCTGCAAAACATTTTAATTTTTATATGGGTATAGCAGGGTTTTAGGCGAATAAAAAATTTCAGAGTTGATTCTTATGATGTCTTTCTTCCACAAACATCAGTAAGTTCTCCTAACTTATTAAGTCTCACTACAATTTTCTCTGGTTCTTTTTCCATTTACCACGAATGATTCTTCCAAATTTGACTTCTTTCCTCAGATAGAACCTCATTCTCAGCTGGTGACCTTGCTTCCTACTCCACTGAGGAAAGCAGAGCCCTGGGCCTGCAATTCTCTCCTCCTCCCATCTTGCATCCCAATGCAACCTTCCCATCCTCCCATCTCTGCAGAAAAGGTCAGCCCTTCCGCCCAAGGGTAATCTCTTCACCCATGACCAGGGTCCCATTCGTTCTCCATCCAACACTCTTTGTCCTATAAACTTCTCTTTCTTTCTCCTATATCTTCAATCTCTTTTTTTCAGTAAATAAACACACACAAATCTCTTTCATATTTCAAGAATAGTCCATAATTATTTCCATTTGCCCTTCTTCCTTAACTCCCCCAACAAGTAACCTGTCTTCTGCCTTGATCACTCTCTACTGAGGACCCATTGTTCAGATGTTTAATCTCTTCTAAGTATTGCCAAACCCAGTGGACACAACTCAATCTGTATCTTAACATGGACTCTGTTAACTGCTCCCTCTCTTTTCCTTGGCTTTCAGTACACCATGTCTTCTAGGCTTAATCCTATCTCTCTGAGTCCTTCTCAGTCCCATTCATTTTCTCTTCTTCCTTTGCTCACCTTGTAATTGTCAGAGTTGCCTTAGACTTTATTCTCATTTACAGGTGTTCTCATACTGTATGTTTTCCGGTTGACCTCATACAAAACTATGGCTTCAACAACAGGTTTTTCCACTGAGGACTACAAATCAAAGATGTTTTTGGTGAAATATGGACCTATATTTCTTAGTGTTTTTTAGAATCTCCACTTGGATAATCTATAGATAATTCAAAGTGTTTAAAACTGAATTCATCTTTTTTTCATAACTATTGAACTCACCCTGTCCCAGTACTGACATCATTTGGTCATATCTGGGATTAGCCTGACCTTCTTCATCATCAACCTTCACTCAGTCCCTATCTGAATACCTAATGGTCTAGAATGAAACGCACACAGGGGGCACACTATGGAGGAAAAGTCAGAGCATGATGGGCCTTGTGAGCTAAGCTGGGCAGTTTTAACTGGAATCCTGCAATCTATGAGGAATCATCAAAATCATTAAAATCAAGACGTACTTCAGTCATACTAAGCTACTTGCAGTTCCTGGAGCAGCGGCATTCCTCTTCCTGTAATGGCTGTGTACATGCCATTGCCTATGACTGGAATCCCCTGCTTCTTTCTCACCCAACAGCTATCCAGCATTTAAAACTGAACTCACCCTTTCCAAGAGGCTCCCCTGGGCTGTTCCTTACCCCTCAGTCTGGGTTATTTGTTTCTCCTCTCTGTTTCCATAAAATGCTGCACATCCCTCTTACATACAATTTATCAGCAGTATCCATTCTATAATCTTTGATTTACTTCTGTATCTTTTCAGATAGTCTGTGAACTCCTTGAGGGTCAAGACTCTCAGTAGCAATCATAGTGCCCAGCATTATAGTAGGCACACAATAAATAGAGAAACTGAGGCACAGGAAGGTTAAGTGATATGCATGATGATTTAACACTTAAGTACCTCTCAGAATCCAGTCTCTCTCTGTCTGGCATTTGGTGTGGTTTGGTGGTGGAAGTCTTTCTGCCTTAGGTGTTAGGGGATATCACCGCCTTTTATAATTAGGCACAGTGTACAACAATAGGTTATACCAACAGGAAGAGAAAGAACAAAGGAGGAAAAGAAAGGATAAGTAACTACTAGGATAAGGACAATCAGAGCATTCAAAGTCAAGGCTTTGAGCTACCCTGAAAGGCTACTTAGGATCCCGGGCTGTGACACTTTATGGCAGCAGACAGTTGTCATCTGAGCATGGGAAGTGTTAGAGAGCCAGCAATTGTGTTCTTCAAGGATTCCAGTCCTAGACTCCTGGTATCCAAGGGTATTGCACAGATCCTCGGGTTCACTCCTGCAGTCCAAGTTTAGCCCAGGGAAATTCAGTAAGAGGTTTGCCCCAGAGGCGTGGGAGGACAGGTCAGTTCTTTGAGACTCTGAAGCTTTCTTCTCCCTCAGGGAAAGAAACAGCTGAGTGTTTCAAATCCAGCTTTAATCTACAGGCTCCAGGAAATATATACTTGGGCCAATTTACAGGGTGACTAAATCAAAATACCTGTCTTTGGACCCATAACTAGCTACTAACTACCCTAGCAAAAACTGAGAACACAAGAAGGCTCATTAAAGGACCCTGGGCCCACCTTGCAATGTTGATTAACCAGCAGCCTCATGTTGTTTGGTTTTGTCCACCTAGCAAAGACGTCACAGCTGATTTCTTTTTTTTTTTCTCAAAATGAATCTGTGGAACTTAGCAAGATTTACCTGTAACCGTTCTCCATTTTTAAGCCAAGTGATTACAGGCGGGGGCACGGCATCCGATTTGCATTCCAATGTCATTTGTCTGTTGCGTAAAACAGTGAAATCCCGGGACTCATCAGTTCCAGCAATATTAGGGGGTACTGGGTGTGAGAACAAATACATCAAAGGTTTTCAATAAATGAGATGTAAAATGATCTGAATTATCACAGGGGTTCAACAAATGTTGCTTCTGCTATATGAAGTAAGAGGCATAAACTTAAAATATCATTCAATTTATAGTACAAAGGATTACAAATAGTGAAACGGGTGGTGTGTTTTTTGCCTTACTCAGGACTTTCACATCCATTAAGAATAGAATTCTTCCACCAGCCACATTAATGATAGGATAAGTAATATGATCACATAATTATCACTGCTTAACAGGTAAAGAAACTGAGGCACAAAGAAGGGCTTTCTTGTCCAGGTTCTGCATTTGGTAATAATTTTCTCTGAACATCAGATTTTAAAAGTACTGAATTAGGATCTGTTTATCCTAACATACAGAAATGTACATATTTTTCTTAATATGCTGAAATGTCTTTTTTATGTGACTCACATACACAGTTTACACGTCAATTAACGAATGGCAGGTCTAATTTGTATGTAGGAGTGGCAGGGGGCGGGGAAAACTCCTACGTTATACCAGCCTTATAGTTTGCACTGCCTAGTCATTTAGGCTGTAAGAATGAGATAAAGATCTTCTGTTTAGTTTGTTTAAATGTTTCTCTCCATGAAGAGTAATTCCCATTGCTATGTTAAAACAGTGTTGGCTAGAGTCTAATAGGCCCAACTTTTCTAGAAGAAGGTTATTTGGCCTTAACTGTGTGTGTGTGTGTGTGTGTGTGTGTGTGTGTGTGTATAATCAAGCAAGTGTACTTACAGGAATTTATCAAAATAAAATAATTAAGGGAACAGGCCAACATGTATGTACAAAGACGTCTATAAAAGTGTGGCTTATATTGGCAAAAATATAGAAACAGCCTAAGTATCCAAAAACAGGGAATGGATTAAAGAAATGATGGTATATTCATAAAAGGGGACACTATGCAATCACTAAAAACTAATGTTATAAAAGTATATTTTTGACATGAAAACATGTACACCATACCATTAAATGAGATAAAAAAACAAATTAAATACTATATGCTGGATGATCACGTGTCTGTGACAAAATATTTACATGTAAAAAGGTCTTATCTTTATGTGGTGAGATTATAGATGATTTTTATTTTCTTTTTCATCATACTGTATATTCTATGACTTTAAACCAGTGAATATGAATTATTTGTGCAGGAACAAAAAATTCACTGAACTAGTCTCGAAAAGCACTTGATCAGTCAAACGTAAGAATGAGATTTGCAAAGTACATATTTCCTAATGCATGAACATATCTTATGAATGATGTGCTAAGGGGTTGCCCCATGGCTCATAAACTATGGCCTCTAATTAGGCATTAGTGTATGATGGACTGTAGGACATTTTGCCCAATTTACCGTGTATTCTCACTAAATATTCTTTATCATCATCTCCTGCAGGACTGGATGCCAGACAAGTATATCTTCCTGTATCTTCCACCTACAAAAGCCAAATAAGTGAATTATACAACGTTTACCTGTTGGTTTTGGTAACGAGAATAATCCACTAGAATGAATATGAAAGTCTCATAAAAAGCAAGATATCATAAAGATAGCACGATAAGTAAAATTTAATAAACTGTTTTAACATTTGTGATTGGCACTCTGATACCGAGCATTACTTGGCATCTCTGTTCTATGTAAATCTATGTTTTAACAGGGTTTTTGTATTTGATCTCAGAATGCTTGCATGTTAGGTATATTTGACAAACTCAGAAAAGGCAGATATATATAGGTCCTAGAACCATACACGACACGCTAGATACTCAGTGTTTATTGAAGAAATAAGTATTTACGGGTTTAAATTGCAGACTGAAATTTCAATTGGAGTCTTCCTGAAGAAAATAAAATACATTAAATAAATAAATAAATAAAATACCAGGTTATTTAAACAAAGCACATTATTACCATCTTTTGACTCTACTTTCAACATATGTAGTAAAACAAAGGACTATATTATGTAATTTGGCTGTAAGTAGGGTCAGACTGACAGCAAACTCGACTATTCTCTGCGTAAAACCAGAAACATTTCTTCAAAAACTCCCCTGCATAGTTTCCACTGGAAGCGTGAGTCTTCCCTCATATGTTTGACATTGTATAGACACAGGTCATGCTTATATGTGAGTAAAGTATACTCTGGAAAATAGATGATCTTACTACAGTGAAAAACGTATTTTGGAAAAGCAAAAAAAAATTCTGTTTTCATTTATTTTTCTACTTGAACATTCTTAGAATACAGGGAATCTTTTAATTCTTACATTCAAAACTGACTTTATAGGTTACAGAAAATCTTTTTGGTAGGCTGCAAAAACTCCTTTGAAAAAATTTAAGACCAGTATGTTAAGAATGGTATGTTTGGAAAAATACTTGAACACAACTTTAGAAGAATGACATGCACACAGTCCTTCAATTAAGAATTCAAGACGATGTACTATTGGCTAGAGAATAATTTCTGAATTTCTCATCATATCTTTAAAACCTCTAAAAGTCAACTCTTCTCTACCAACTCAGTGTATTCCCAACGATATGGCCCCCTCCAATTGTCTTGACTTAGCCAAACTTGAAGCCCCACTCATGACTACTCTTAAATCTTGCCTCCTTCAAGAAATATTTCCTGACAACTTATGCTCTTCTGTATGTCGAGAGTCATTATTTGTAGCTACATTTTCCATAGTGCGTATTGTTAATAGGGTGTTTGAAAATTTATAGTTAATCAGATTTCTTTGGAGTAAGATTTTGCAGAGTTGTTGACGTATATTATGCTCACAAAGGAGGGGAGGGGAGAGCATATAAAGTTTCCTCAATCTATTGGGTCATAGAATTTTTTCCCCTTTGGAAATAATCACAGAATGAGTGTTTCATGGGGGATGTCTTAGGAAACTCTTGTTTCTACCATACAATTCGGAATTTGCAAAGCAACCATTATGTGCCAAGCATAACTGTGTTAAAGATACATACACAAAAAGACAAGGTTCAGATAAGTAAAACAGAATTTAGTAAGTGCTATAACAGAGATATGTACAAAATGACCTGAAAACAGAGGAGCAGAGAAACCCAGAGCAGTATTGTGATTTGATAATACTTAATTTTTCACTTCTATAACATTTTTAATAGTTTTTTTTATTGTTTCTTTTTGTAATCTTCTCATATGTGTAGTTTATTTCTCCTAGACAACTGGAAACTTCTTGACAGCTGAGAAATGTCTTATGTATTTTGTTTGTATTCTCCATAATAGCTAGAACATGTGGGTCACCATTTAACAGTCTATGGGACCTTTGTCTTGTTTTGTTAAAAATCCAACTTTTCATTCTTGCATTTAAGACCTACTGTAATGTGTCGTTAATCTCCCTTTCAAGGTGTATTTACCATGATTCCTTTATATTTATGATTATATTCCACACACTTTCCTGTCTCCATGCTATTCCTTATGTTACACAATTCTTTTGCATCCTTTTTGGTCTACTGAAATTATAACACTCAGCGGTTTTGCTTCAGCACATGTTTCGATAGTTTGACCTGAGTTTTCTCTGTGTTATTGCAATGTTTGATGGCGAGAAGAGGGGAATAGAAGGTGTGTTCTCCTTAATGTTAGAAACAAGAACTGTGCTGAGTTCCACTGGCTAGACTTTTGAACCAGACCCAGCTCCATTACCGAGCAGCAGTTAAGGACTTGGCAGGTAAATCCCTCATCTCTGTTTGTTTCTGGATTTGTAGAATGGGGATAAAGACATTGCCTCACAGAGTTGTCATGAGGGTCACAGGTGTGATAGAGCCCAGAGCTGAACACAGGACGGCACACAATTTATAATCCTTAGCTCTTTTTTTCCAGCTCCCTTTCCTTCCTCTTTCCTCACTGAAAATGCATACAAAATATGATCAAAAATTCACTATTCTATTTTTAAAGGAATGATGATTATAACAACAATAATAGCAGCAGCGACAACAATGGTATCTAACTCTATTTTAGCAAGGCTACGTGCCTGTGGCACCAGTCTAAGCACATCATGTTAGGTTATCTCTAAATCCCCAAGTATAGGAGTTAAATATTATTACTATTTTTATTCCCAGTTTACAGATGAGGGCATTAGGGAACAGATGGATAGTATTTGTAATATAAGGTTTGCCTTTGCTAGCAGAATAGGAGATTATTACAGCAAGACATCTCAGACATACTTCTCTTTAATACATTCATATTTCAGATTAATTTCCTTTCACATAAACTAAAGAAGAGTCAATTTCATTGAATTGATCATTTTTTGAAAAATTGTGTCTCTCCTCAGATTTTCGTATCTCATAGTTTATTTTGGAGATCAGAAGTGCTCTTTGAGGCCTCCTATATATGCATGTTGGGTTGCTTTTGCCAGTTCTGTAAAGGGTTACATGGCACAAATTAAGAACTTTAGGAAATATATTATCACTTATAGCACTGTGAAAACTTGCAAAAATTAACATGAGAGTATCTTGCTTTCTTCCAAGTTATAATATGATGCTTCCACCTCTTTTTAGTCATATTACCTTGTAAGCATCTACCCAATCATGCACATCATAGAATCAATCTACCTTTGTTAAGTTACAGACATCTGTGATACATCCAGATTCAAAGACATAATTCTCCAACATTTCTCATATATTGGCAAGTGAAAAGTTTAAGCTAGGATAAAATTGCACGAACTTTGACACTTACCTGAGCACTAGCTATTCGAAGAACCTCTCCTCCTCCAAGAGTTTGCACCTGATCCATCTGTGGAAGGGGCCGTCCATCTTTCATCCAGGTAATTTTAGGAGCTGGGATTCCAGAAGCAATGCAGGTAAGCTCAAGTGGATTATTAACAATCACTGATATCTCTACAGCTTCCTCAGATCCATTGATATGAGGTGGTTCTATTTAAAGGGAATTAATAATAACGACAACAAAATAAATGTGCTGTTTGATAAAACACTGCTGATTAAAAAAATAAAAAAATTCAACTCAAATTTATGCTCATGTTATATAAATTGATTAGGATAAGGATACCATCATGATAATTCCTAGTTATTATTACCATTTGTCACTGGCACTATTTTAAAAGGGATGGATCATGCCTATAACAGATCATGAAGTAAATTACAAGGCAAGCCATTACAAGGTAATTATAGCACAGCAACTAGAATTCACATAATTAGAGCAGTGCCACCTAACTGTGAGGATTTGAAAAAACTAAAAATTAAACCTAACAAGAGGTACTTAAACATATTAGTAGTTTAAATTTTAATTACTTATTTTAAATATCTATTGTTCCTACAAAAGTAACAGGCAAATGCTACGAAAGTTTGCTATTATCTTTTCCATAAAGAACTTTAAGAGGAAACAATGACTAAGTAAAAGAAAAAGTAGTTACATTTTGAGACGATTTCTGCATAAAACACCTTTGCTGTGTCTAGGCAGGAATAATTTCCTTTTTTGTTATTTATACTTCTAAATAACCTTTCTCAAGAGGAAGTTAAAGAATCTGAACACTTAGAAGAAATGTTAAGGTTTCTTATTTCAACTATCTCCAAGTTCCTAGGAATCCCTTTAAAACAGACTTCCCTTACAATGATCATTCACGTTTTCTATGCATGTTTCCAGCTTACTATGTCACAAGGCAGCCAAAATAGCTGTTGGACAGCTCCAAGAATTAGGCTTTTTTGTTTTGTTTTTTTTAAATCAGGCACATAGTTTAGAACAGAGGCTCATAGCAGAGGGTCTGGAGTCAAAGAGCCTGAGTTTGAATCATGGCTCCAACAATGATTAGGTTAGTGGATTTGGGTAAATCTCTAAAATACAGACAGCACTATCATTTAACTAATAGGAATGTTGTGAGGATTTAATGAGATAATCTATACTTCTTTTGCGTTTCTGAATCTGTTTTATTTTATAATTAAGGGTTTGAAAAAAATTATGACTATTACAATCTCTACTACAGCTGTTGGTATTATTGTTAAAACCTGCTTCCTAAAAATTTCTACCTATAGCCCTCATTTTCCTTTCTAGAAAAAGATAATATAGTAAATCTGTACTCCTTTTCAGATTATAATTAAGAAGGCAGAGTCTCTTAACCATTGTCCCACATGCTCTCTTTTTCACTTTCATTCATTTTATGTACTGCCATCAGAATACATTTTATTAAGCGCATTTTAGATCGATCCCGATTTCTTGCTTAAAAGATTTCAGTGTCTCCATGCCACTTACAGAATTAAATAAAAACTCTTCATCTTGGCTTCTATGGCTTCCACAATGTGGCCTTGATCTGTCTTTATGATATTATCTACTTTTAATATACTTATATGCAACCTAGACTTCGAATTACTGGTTCTCTCTCTCAACAAGTCCAGTCTTTTCTTGCTCTGGGACTTTACTAACGCTATTCCTTCTACTGGAACATCCTCCACACAGTCTCATCCCCTAACTGAGCACGTTCAAGTACTATCAAGGTCACATTGTCATTAAATTCATTTGTAAAAATCATAAATCCTTTCTAGATTCTCTCAACAAACTATACAATTTCTATCCCTTTTAATTTCCATAGCGTGTTGTTTGTATCACTCAAAAGCACTTATCTGATTCTCCACTTGACTATGGTCAATTCTTTATTTTTCTCACTTATTGGTTATTTACTATGTGCCAGTCACTGTGGATACAAAGACTAATTAGGCACGGCCTTTATCCTCAAAAGCTTATAGTCACTAGATTTAAAACCACAACAGAAACAGAAACAATAACGTGGTTAATTAACTGGTACAAACCTCAGTCATCAGATCTTACATGTGTTAAGTGATTTCACTCTGTGTCTTGTCCATATGTCTTTTACTTTGGGCAGAGTGGGAGTTGGCCATACTCTAATGACTCCAGAACTTATACTTCCAGCCTAGATCTCTCTTCTGAACTCCAGACCCATAAATCCAATTATCAGCTAAATAACTCCAGTGGGACATTTGAGAACTACTTCAAACTCAACATGTATTCAGACTGAACCTGTTACCTTATTTCTCAAAACTTGGTCCTTTCCCAGCCATTCCCTGAGTTTATGTGATAGATCTACCAACCATTCAGTCACCTGAATGACTAGAAATCAATCAAAGAAACTAGGAATCATTCTTGCTATCTTCATTTTCATCATTCCCCTATGTTCAAATCCACAACTAAGTACTCATACTTCTACTTACCAATTATTTCTAGAATACACCTTTTCCTCTCAACTCGATCGCTAATCTGAGCTACAATACCGTGTACTTGGACTAATATCTCCTCCTTCCTGGCTGTAGGTGCCTACTCAACATCATTTATTTGTGTCTTTCATATTAAGAGACCCCAATTTTGTTGGGTTGTCAATGTGCTAAAAACTACATTTCCTAGACTCTTTAGTAGACAGTAGATGGAGTGGCATGTGAAGATTCGGACGAATGAGATGCAAGTGAAAGCCGTTTTGTGGGGCTTCTAAGTCCCTAAAGGGGAGACTCTTTGCATCTCCTATTTTTCCTGCTCTATTGTTGCATCTAGTGATGCTGGGGATGAGCAGACAATGCATGATCACTGATGAACCAAGACGCAAAAGCCAAGAGAATTGTAAATATCTGAACTGCTGAACCATGCAACTACTGCCGACCTCCAGACAGCTCACTCAGCGAGAAAAACAAAAGTTCTTTGTTCAAGCCATGATATTTAAACTCTCAGTTATTCACAGCCAAACACAATTCCTAATAATTCACTGTTTGCTCAGAATCCACTCTTGTCCGGCTCTAAGTAGCTCTCCACTTTGCAGTCAGAATGGTCTTTCAAAGTGCAACTCTACTCATGCCATTCTACTTACTAGAACTCTTAATGGTTTTCCATTGTTCTAGGATAAAAATCAAAATTCTTAATGTGGTCAACAAAGTCCTTCACAGCCTAGACCCTGTCCAACCCCCCTAGCTTTATTTTGTATGATTTTCTTCCTTGCTTTCAGTTTTCTAGCCACACTGGACTTTTCAGAACCACTAATACACCATGACACCTCGCACCATGTGCACAGAATTAAGTTGTGAATAGCAATTCCCAAGTCAGGACATTGACATTCATATTCTGAGTGTAGCACTGCTCCAAGCGGAGAGTTTTTCAAGTTTTGATGGAATTAGCTTTCCACAGATGCTGAAATGCTAAAACTTCTCATCTTTCTGCTGAGCCAGTTTCCAAATATGTTTTAAGAAAACGTTCTCTTTATAAACCTTTCAGCTGGGAAGGTTGTTTTGTATACTACGCTAATAATATCATTGTTAGTTTCCCCCTTCACTTTCTACATCTAGAAATGCACTAGGCTGTGATTCTGCTCCTGGTTCTTGAATTCCTAGAGGAGTATTCCTGCTCTCTTTCCCCACTGCCACATGCTGGACCAGGCCCCCGCATTTTCAGGCCTGGATGAAAACAGTCCCTTCAATTCATTCTTTACTCTGTCATCAGAGGAAATTTTTTGGAAATGAAATCTGGTTGTAACACATTCCTGCTTAAGCTTCTTCTATTGCCTTTGTAACGAGGTCCAAATTCTCCAGAATGTTCCCAAGACTCTTCACAGTTTGGCTGCTGCCACGTACGTTTCCAGTCTTGTCTCCTGCTACTCTTCCTTTTACACTCAGTTTCAGCAAGAACAGATGGATGACTCTAGCTCTGTCACTTCTAGGTGAAAGATGTAGGCAACTCCTCACTCACCTCTACAGTCCTGTCCTTAAGGCTCAGATTCATCCTTGAGGAGATCTTCTCTGAACCTTACCATCCCTAACACACCATGTTATAACCATATAATCCTCATCACACTCAAAAGTCATTACTTGTTTAATATCTGTGTTCCCGGTAGATGTAGGAACCTGAGGGCTGAGACAACATCTTTCTCATTCAATGATGCAATCAAATGCCTGTCATACCATATGTCCCACAGTAGGTGCTCAATAATCAATTGTTACATGATGACTAGAAACATGCCTGGCACACGATGTATAGTTAATAATTAATACTTAATATGTGAGTAATTAAGGTACAGATCATATTTATGTCATTTCCTGTTATTCCTCATATTCTGTGAATTGATGTATAGGAATTTGTTATTCCACCCCTCCTCATGGACACACACTTTCTTCTGTTTTTTGTTTCTAAATATCCTGGAGTACCACCTGGACTATCACTCTTCATTCTATGGAACACCCATCTATACCACCGTATCTCTCTTTTTTATTTAGATATTATTCTGCCTCCATCCACGGTTAAAGCTCTCTTTAACCCATCTGACAAGTAGCTAGTTCCAAACAATTCAATCCAACAAATGACTATTATGTGTCAAATGTCATGCTAAGCCCTGGGAATACAACAATAAGTAAGAAGGGTACTGTGCAGCAGAGAGTTTAACTAAGGACGAAGCAGACTTTTAAGGTTACGCAAATAATTAAATTGGAATAGGTACTATGAGAAAGATTACAGGGCATCCTGAAAACATCTGGCTAAACTCCTGCCAAAATGATTCCCTGTGGGGTACATATTGTTCTATGTAAGGATCCTGAGGTTTTACCTCCACTATAGTGAAAAAACAAACAAAAATTTAAAAAAAATTATTGATTATTGAAATAGTTCATTTCATTCATCTTCATTTTGCTTCCAAAGTCAATAGTTTTGACTTAGAGAAAAGATGTGTTTTCTCTTTATGCTATTTGTTTGCATGTAAAACACTGGAATACACATTTTAAGTATTTTTTTAATGCACACAAGAGTAAATAGAACGAGACTATTGGAAATGGCTATTACAAAAATAATCTACAGATTGGATCATTTAGCGACTGTTTGGAGTAACATATAATGGTACAAATATTATGCTTTTCCGTTAAATTGCTATTGTCAGATGTGCTTTTAGTTCTGGGAAAAACCTAAAAAACTACCTATCAATTGCTTATATGACTTTGCCAATAAATAATATTTTACAAGTAGGAGTTTTCATCTTTTTAGACAGATAAGAAACACAATACTTTAACACATTTCAGATAAGAATAAACCCAGGTGAATTACAAAACAGAAATATGAAGTACAATGAAGTTTTTACAACTTTTGTCCTATAGCAAATGATTCTAAGAATTATACTTAATGTGTCTTTATTGTCATTTACTTTCTAGTTATTGAATGTTTACATACCTAGGACCTTCAGGATAAAGTGTTTGCTGACTTCTCCAGCTTCATTTGAGGCAATACAGGTGTACCTTCCTGAATCTTCAGTCTCTGCTTTAACGAGCTGAAGGACCATTCCTTGAGTGCTTACTGTCAGATGGGCATCAAGCCCCAGAGGCTGGCCATCTCTAAGCCAGGACATCCTGGGAGTTGGGGTTCCATCCGTAAAGCATGTCATGGAGGTAGAACTACCCTTGACAATTGTGATTTCCTCTGTTCCCATTGCATTGTCCAGATTTGGTGGTACTATATAGAAAACAAAACAGGCAAAATTTATACATTTATTATAATTTGAGATCAATTTAGATAAAAAAATTTAAATAGTTCAATTAGTTCTATAGTTTTTCTATGATCTATAAAAATATAGAATTTAACATAGCATATAATTGATGACTGTACCACGAAAATATGTGTTAGACAGGCTAAGTACTAACCTTCAAAGTATTAGCAATGAAACCACAGGACTGTTTTCTTATAGAACATATAAAATTTAAATGTGGTTTAAATTTTGGCTATTTTTTAACCTCTTAGGTTTGCCTCTTTAATTTATTATAGTTCCAGAAGTACACTTTCAACTACTTTACGCAGAATAAATAAAGTCATATCAAGTTCTAGATTAAGTTTTATATAATCCAACATAAGTCATTTGTAGGCTATAGTAAATAGTTACTTAACTGTTCTGAGATGTTCTTGGGGATTGAGAAATTTGGGCCAGTAAACCTTAATATTTCAGAAATGGAATGTTGTGAGTCCCCTATCTACACATACACACAGAGACATATATATGCACATATCGATTCATATTTGAAATACTCTAAATGAGACACTAATATTATTAGAAAACAGTCAACTTTCTCTTTGTATGAACAAGACTGGTCTTGTATCTGGATTGAAATACTATTTTTAAAAATTTAGGTTTGACTTAATGCAAAATTCCAGGTTAGAAGAGTATTTTGACAGACAGACAGTATGCTCCAATAAATATGGACCCCTTGGGAGAAAATACATTCTTCTCTAGTTAGCAAGATCCTATTTTACCAATCCTTTCTGATACGTCAATATCTAAATATAAGCCTGTTGCTTAATATTGGACACACAGTAAAGTATCAAGGTCACTTCTGTGACATACCAAAAACTTGAAGATTATAATGTTTATTATCCACCCCGGCTCTGTTGGAGGCCACACAAGTATACATGGCAACGTCAGACACCTGAGCTCTCACAATCCTGAAAAACAATTCGACCCAACATTTCATAATTTGATCCCATTCAACATATACAAATAAAACACTTATGATTTATATATAAATTATAGAAGGTGACTTATACTGGGAAATTTTAGTTATGAAGCTTATAGCTATCATCGCAAATATACACGCCTCAAATGCAGTTGATTCTATAAAGTTGATTAGGCACTAACAGTAAGCCACTGAAAATATAACACAATTTAAGAGGTAAATATTTTTCAAAAATATATTAATAGAGGATAATGCTAACACAAAAATCATAAGATTGTACTAGGCACCTTCCTCTCATTTTGCCGTATAAAGTTTTAGCTAAAACAGTAGTTCTTGGAAATATATTTGATAGTCTGTCTATGAAAGATCTATTTTATACAAATTCACTAAAATATGAGCATTTAAATAAGAATAAAAAGCACTTCAATTTTATATCTATGCTCTTTCTTCTAAACAGATCTTGAAAAGGAAACAAAACAATAAACAATAATAAAAACTCAAGAAAACCATTTTTAAACAGATGGTGTTTAAAATTTACTCAGATGGAGTTAAAGCCTACAATCACAGTGACTTTGTCTTGCAAATCACACACAATGAAAGCCGACCTGATCACTTGCCCTCCTGACAGCAACCGGATATGAGAGGAGAGAGGCAGAGGAAGCCCATTCTTTAGCCAGTTTATCTGTGGTGGAGGTATCCCGGTGGCTCTGCATTCAATATTTATTGACGTGTCCACCAAAGCCATTAGTTTCTCTGCTTCTTCTTTATTACCTCTAATTGCGGGTGGAACTATGTCATGCAGAAAATAGGAGAGAGAGCAGGGGGTTGGGTGTGTATTACTAGTTCAAAACTTTTTAGTTACAATCGCCCACATTTCTGCTTTGGATCCCAAAAGGAAGTAGCAGTGACATCAGATTTGAAAACTAAACGTTTCAGACATCTACTATGGGACCTTCATTTCTACTGAGAGATTCCTAAGGTAGCGTGGTCAGAAGAGGGTGAAAGTTCATATTTACCATAGACATTCAAGTTAAAAATTCGGTCTTCTTCTCCAGCAGGGTTAGTAGCAACACATGTGTATTTCCCCATGTCGGATGGGAGAGCTCCGTAAATGTTTAATGTGCTGCCATTTGCAGTCACCCTATGGGAAAGGTCATAATAGAGGCACTGAGATGATTTATGTGGAGCTAAGATCTGGAAAACTCCCTCCAGATTACTGTGTTCTTTAAAAATATACCACCAGAAAATTCATCTTCATCTTGGATATAATGGTTCAAAAATTTTTCACTAAGTACGTGAAAAAGTCAGAGCTAGTGAAATTGATGATTTCAAGCAACTAACTAAAATTCTACAGTAATGGGTCTCATATATCCACCACCTCATGAGAAAAATGCAAACAAACAAAATCAGGTTAGGAACTTCTCTATCCAAATCTTAGGCAAAGACATGTTTTTCTCAGAGTTATAATAGTTTATCCTTAGTTATTAACATAAGGTTTGAATTAAATAAAAATTGTAAAAAGTTCTAGTGTGAAAACTGAAGAATGTTACAAGGAGAAATTAAAGAAATTACATATAAAAAATCTAACTATAAACAACTTAGTAATACTCTTAATGAGAAGGAGCAGAATAAAATAATTTATTTAAACAATGACAACAACTCAGTATTATGTATGGGTGTATTTTGCAAAAAGTTTTCTACAAATTGCTAAATCTTTTCCTGTGAGTTACATAATAGTAAATAATGACTATACAATTATCAAAGACATCTGTTAAGATTATTGCATTATTGATTTTCTTCACACATCATTAATTATCAGACAAAACCTCATACGTTTCATAGAGGTTAAATTACTATCTACAGTTTTCCTACAATAGTGATTTTATTAGATTCTCCCAGTGTCAAAAGTCAATACTCCATTCCTACCACATCATGTTATTAAATATGATTACTGAGTTACAATATTATCAACTATTGTAGTTTTTCTTTTTAAAAATATGAATTTTAAAATTCTATGTGCTTAGCCAAATGAATAAACAAAAAAGCAAGCTGCCATGACCAAAGGAAAGTAGTAGGCTGACTTTGGAAAAATTATTTTATTTGATTGACAAATTGCTCCACTTAACAAACTTATAGGTATTGTGGAGCAGTGGACAAATAATCAATAAAGCGAATGTCAGAATAAGTACATTTGGGATCTTAATGTAAGAGAAGGAGTGATCCTAGATTCCTAGGCACAAATATTATCTTTTATAAGATCTTCGGGTCCCACCAACTATCTAGTACTTACTTTAGAATGTGGTCAATATTAGCTGATTTAATTAAAAAAAAATAAATATTTGTTAACTATACAGAAATGTCCATACCAGAGAAATTAAACTTAAAATGTATCTCTAAAATATTATTTAGCAACTTACCCATCTTGTAAAGGAGACAAATATCTAAATTTTAATATAAAATGACTTCAAAGAAAATAACACTTATTTTCTTTCTTTGAATTACGTATGTTCAATTCATTGACTAGAAAATACACTCCCAACCCTTAACTTTAAAATATTGGTTCAAATTGATAAAGTTTGCAATACATTTAATGAATGTCTACTTATGTATATACGATCCTTCAAGTAATTATAATTGCTCTGGTATGTGCATATAACGGGGCTTTGTGATGAATTAATCTAGTAGAGTACAGAATTCTGGATTGTCCTTGCAAAGGCATCTGTTGTTGAAAGTAGCAGGATGCCCTTACCACAGTATTGCGGCATGGGTAACAAGCAAGCATCAGCTGAAAACGGGATTTGGACAAATCATTACAAGGAATGAACTGGATTAGGATGATTTTGTATCTTTTCTCAAAATGAGCCAAGTATTATGGCATGTTTGGTGGTTTGGTGATTTCAAGACACAAAGTCATATCTCAGATTACTGAAGAATCTTTTGTAGAATGAAGTTGGTTTGATGTTAGCAGGAAAGAAGAGCTAATTATTTTACGACATTTGGTATACACATTCTGAGACTAGAGGAGCAAAATCAATGACAGTTAACTGAGTTGATGGATAAGGAACACACACACAAATACAAATTTCCAAGGGGAATTTCTTTGTCCAACTCGCCAAAATTTTATCTTTTTTCTTCCTGAATATAACAATAGCCAAGGTCTAATGAGACTGAATTTGGTATTATTCACGTGAAATTTGAAGCATAAAACACTGTAGCAGACTTTACAATTAAGGACGCAAAGATTTTTCTTAAACATACCGGATTCTTTCTGTTTCACTGCCAGTAACGGGCTTTCCATCTCTAAGCCATTGAATAAGTGGGGTGGGAATGCCATTTGCATTGCAGACCAGCTCAACATTTTCCCCTAGAAGGACACTGACTTCGCTTGGAATTTCAGCACCAGCAACACTGGGAGGAACTTTGTAGAAATAATTAAGACTTTCATTAACAAGGCACAAGGATATAAATTCTAATGAACACAACAGAATCATAGAACAATATGCCATTTTTATTTCATGTTCTTCCTAGAATGTGGTTCAAGATCAAACCATTGATATTCTCATAAATTACCTTTCAATGAGGAATAGGTAGAGGAATCACTTTAATATTCCTGATATATTTGTAAGTTGATATAATAATTTAGTCATAGGGGCTAGGGGACAAATCTACCTTATGGGCACCCTTCCTGGCCAAATAAATCACACCTGGATTAAATCTTCAATAGATAGCTCTGAATAGTATAGTTCAGCAGAATCTATTTTATAAAGTCTTAGCACAAAGGTTTGAGAAACTTATGTAAGTTGGTAATTTCCTTCTCCATGATGCAATTTGAATATTATTTATTCTGAGCAATGATAGTCTTATCGTAGGTTTCAAGATCCAATTGTTTCTGTTCTCTTTTCCTAATCACCTTTGTTTTTCCTTTTCATGATTCAATCAAGAAATAATGTGTAATAAAAATATTGACAATGGTATCAGACAGAAACACATTTGAATTCCTCTTCTAAATGATTATAGTGGTGTGCTGGAAGCAGCTCATATAAGCTCGCAAAGGCCGATTTTGCACGTCCTCCCCACTCCATGTTCACTGACATCACATTGGTAGCTTTAAATGGGCCACAGTGGGAACATTTTCACCACAGAAACTGGCAAATGATTGTCTACAAATCAGGACCTTTTTGTCTGTAGAGTCAACTGCTAAACATTTACCAGCACACAGCACAGTCTCTCCAAATCTCATTTTAGTCATCCAGAAGATAATAATAATTACACTAAATTTGCAGAATTTAGAGTTACTAAAGAAGTCAAGTCAAATAATGTTAATGAGACATCCTATAATGAGTGTCTTATATAGAAAACCACTGGACTAGGCCCTCCCTATACACATAAATTACTTTTAGTCCTAATATACAATAATACATGTAAAAAGTCTGGTAAAATGTTTGGTCATACGACACACCCCATGACTGGCATCTATTATTATTAATAAATTAAACATAATTAAACACGCAATTTCTGACACTGAATCTCTAAATAGTAATTTTTCCCTTTTTGCTTTTGAAATCTCAAAGCATCACTAATCAGAGAAACCACTGATACTCATAAACTTGTTATAATTTTTCTTTAATTTCAAATTTCAAGTGATGAATTTTAACTAATCTTATTGTGGCAATCCTTTTTACTACATATATGTATCAAATCATCATGTTGTATACCTTAAACTTATACAATGGTATATATCAATTGTATCTCAATAAAACTGTGGAAAAATTTTGATTTTTTGGAGTTTGCTTTGGCAGAGCATGCAACAGGTACAGAATAAATATTCACACTTATATTTATAATATATGAGAAAATCTTTTCATAGTAACTGTAATAAAATTGGGAAAAGCAAGCATTTCAACTGAGTTTCAAGTTAGACTTCCATTTCAATTTAAACATTAGGCCAAAAGTAATAATCAGGGGTTTACTGAAAATCAAAAGAAAGCAGGTTCTTCCTGCAGTGCTAAATACTATGCAGGAATACAGTAGGCATCAATTAAATATTGGTTGGATGAATGAATGCTCCTTATTCTCACCCCAAAATAGCACAAGATTCATGATTGCTTGAAATTTACCCAATCCCTGACCTGTAGTTAGAACATAGTACAACCTCTTCATAAATTAAATCTTACTTATCTATATAAGCAAAAACAGACCTACAGGCTTAGCATCAAAATAAGTTATGCCAGTTTAAAATAAATAAGTGACTCAATAGAATATATACTATAGGAAGGTAATAATTTCAGCAAATGTGAAAAAAATGGAGATTATGAAATTTCTACTATTCTTTTTTTCCACATTTATGTCCATTTCCATGAAAATGCAATCTACTGATAAATGTAGGACAGAGAATTGACAATAGTTTTTGTTTATCTAAAGATATTTTGTAAGTCAAATCATCATACTGTGCATCCTAAACTTACACAGTGCTATATGCAATTATATCTCAACAAAACTAGAAAAAAATAAAATAAAACATCCAAAACATGTCAAAAAAAGATATTTTGAATCAATTATAAGTGATTTATTTAGATGTCGACTTATTTCGTACTATAGATAGAATAAAATAAAGAAATTGAAGATAAATCAAAGTGTACCCCACATACCCAGAATTGAAAGAATGTAATTTTTCTGTGCTTTTCCCTCCATATTTGAAGCAATGCACGTATAGTTTCCACTATCTGAACGCTGAGATCGGGCAATCTGGAGTTTTCTACCTCCAGACAAAATATGGACTTCAAGTGAGTCAGAATTTTCTAGAGGTACAAACAAAACAAAACAAAACATAAAAAAGCTTTTACTTTTAACATCTCTACAATTCACGTCTTTTTTATGTGATAAATATATTTCTTAAAAGTTCTTCCTTTGTACTTCTCTTTTAAACGGGAGCCTTCTTTGGAAGAGGAAATGAGGCAAATCTTATTTTAGAAAAAGAAAAAATGTATTTTCTAAGTTTATATTTCAGTACATGAGGCTTTCTGAACTACACACAGCTACGAGTATAATACTGAAAATGTGCTAGTTTATCAATCTAGTGAATTAAGAGCCAAAGAAAATAATCATAAAAAGTACACAGCTCTATTACCTATGGGCTTATGGTTCTTTACCCACGCTATGGTGGGAGGCGGGATTCCAGTGGCATCACAGGTTAAGGTCACAGGATTGCTGATGGTCTCAACAACCAGTTCTTTTTCAGGTCCTTCGATACTGGGTGGCACTGTAAAAAGACAGAAGGAAATCATGTGTCCTCATTAAGCTAATTGAAGATACTTTTTTTCATTTGCATATCTGGGGGAAAAAGAGTTGTATTAGAGGCAGATGCTCACCATATACATTGAGGTGGAAATTTTTATCATCCCGTCCTGCTACATTTATAGCTCTACATACATACTGGCCTGTGTCAGATACCTAAAAGAAAAAGATACTATTGTATGTGCTCCATTAAGTTACAGATGACCAATCACACTGTTCGAGTGTAGATTAAATCATCAGTCATCTTTATGCTCAAATGCCCCGGTTCTAAGTGCCTTCTACAATCCTACTTTTTTTTAATGATAATAAGGTCAACGGCATTGATGAAGTTAGTTTTTAATGAAAATCATTTTTCACTGTAGTAAAGGAAATATGCAGCTTCCAATTTTCTCTTCTGTAATCCCACCAAGGACTCATGACATGCAAACAAGAATAAAAGATGCACCTCAGCTTTCTGGATGTACAGCATTTGTCCATCTGCTAAGATCTCCGAGTGAGTCGATTCTGTTATCATCCGCCCATTCTTATACCAGGTGATGACTGGAGGTGGGACAGCGTTGGACTCACACGCCAGTGACACTGGGGTCCCCTCTCTTACATTGACTACAGAAAGCGAGTCACTGCCTTGATCTTTAATGCTTGGGGGCACTAAGGGAAGGAAACAAGAACAGAAGGATTTTATTTTTCATGAAGGTGCTCAGATAGAAAATATTTAATACCAGTTTAAAAATGAAAGAATGTTATGAGGAGTGCAAAATCAAACCATAAACAGTCAGGAAAACTTTTTTCTTGCTTTCGCCAGCTTGGTTGATAGCTATGCAAGTGTATTCACCACCATCAGATACCTTGGCCCGAATAATTTGTAGAGTTCGACCCCCTGTGGGCAAAAATAATGGAAATTGATGAGTGGTATAGAGGTCGGTCTAGCAAGTATTTTATCAATAAGATAAATGGAAAAATAGGTCCTTTCCCTTAGAGTAAAATTTATATAGAAATGTTCCATATTTGAAATAAAATAATTGAATCAGCTTTCTTTGATCCTTCCTTCATTATTGATTCTACTTCCTTGTAAAGGAAGAAATTCATAAAATTGTTCTCTCCAGTAACCAAACATGGATGGTGGAACTGTTTCACATAGGTTCTCTTGAGCAAACAGTAACTGTGCTATAGTCCAATATATTCACAAGTGTTTTCTGGTTTTAAATCTCCCCCAGTGCAGAAGCAACTGTCTGTCACTCTATTTATCTATCCTCAAGGAGCTTTAGGAGGAATTAAAAACAACCAGCAAACTTATTCAATGAAAGTACTGCTTACTAGTCTATCACCCCCAAGGAATGACTAAGGAGTTCTGTTCCTAAATTTCAGAATTTCTTTAAGTAGATCTGTTACTGTACATTCGTACTAAAATCATAAAAGTCTATACAATCTTGTCCTAATGGCCCCAAATGGGTAAAGAGAGGCATTTAACATAAACACATAAGTGGAGCAAGACAAAAGATTGACAAAAGACTAAGTTGAAATGCGATTTGTATTAAAAATAAAGGAAAATGAGACAGTTTTGCCCACCTTATAAGAGCAGCAAGTTCCTTACCAGGCACAATGAGAGCATTTGTGTTTAGCTTGATAGGCTGTTCATTCTTGAGCCAGCTGAGATCAGGGGGAGGGAAACCAGAGACTTCACAGGTCAAAGAGATGAAATGGTTCACCACCACAGTGAGATTTTCAGGGTTAGGACCAAGGACACTTGGAGGAACTATAATAATAAATATATTAAAAGTGAAATCTGATATTACCAGTAACACATATTCCAATTTATTAACATAAGCCCAACCACTGTATCTGATAAAGCACTGAGTTAATGATGCTGTTAATTATCTAGGTGTCTTTCTTCTTAGAATTCCCTAACAGCTTCATTAAACTTTATCCATCAGTTTTGTTTTCCCCAATTGAAGGAGAGTCCCAGAATTTTCAAAGACAGATTTACTCTGCATTTTGTCTGGAAAATGTAGTTGGCAGTTCCTAAGATGGTTTTGTCAATGTACAAGGAAAGACCTAATGTGCTTTTTATGAAGCACATTTTAATATTCTTCTTTTTAATATTACATCCTTATTTAAAGTTTTTATTTTCCTGAATAGTAGATATTTAATTTTAGGGTATCTGTCTATCAATAAACTATACAGGTTATTTTGACAATGTAAACCAATGACTTTCAAGATCAGCAGAAAATTTAAGAAATAAACAACTCTATAGTATATTGTTCATTACCAAAAAGAATTCCATAAGCAAAAGTAGTGCAGAGAAACAGTGAAGTAAAAAAAAAAATGAGATTAATAATGCAATGCCATTTATGCATATTAAAACAAATGCATATGGAACAATATATGTTTTAGAAGGACACATGCACATGGAAAGAATAACATACATATTCCAATGGTTTCCTATGAAGGAGGAGGGAAAATAGGAGCAAGGAATGGGTATAAAAATGCATGAATATATGAATGAATGAATAGATAAGAAGTAAAAGTAGAGATGGGTCTTGTTCCAACCAGTGAAGATAGGCATGAACTAAGGAATTCAATTAATATGACACTCTATTATACTAGGACTGAGGTCTTAAAAAAACATAGAAAATAAAAGCAGAACATCAAAAAGGCACAATTGCCATTTTTCTTTTACTATCACATAGTTATTTTTCATCTACTAATCTTAATATTCATTCATTTATCAAACATTTATTGAATACCTACTTATTCCAGATGTGCTAGGTGCTGATGCAGTGTGAAAACGTAATAGACAATAACTGTACAGAGCTAATAACTTAGTCATAATGACCTTGAACTAAAAATGACAGCTAACTTTTTTTTAAGTGGTTTGCTGTGCCAGGAACTGCTCTAAACAGTTCACATACTTCACATACACTATCTCATTGAATCTTCCTACAAGCTTATGTATCAGATACAGTTCTTACCCTCCTAGTATAGATGAGGGAGCTGAGACATAGAGAAGTTAGCATCTCGCCTAAGGGTTCACAGTTAGTTACCGGAAGAGATAGGTTTGGAAGCTAAGCAGTCTAGCTATAGAGCCCCTTTTCTTAGCCACTGTTCAATACTGCCTAGTAATTACAAGTGTAATGAGTGTCATTCAGAAGAATAGAGTGATGGCAGGGAAGTAATCTCGTTTGGGGATCAGGAGGAGGAATTGACATTTAAGAAGATACTTGAAATATGACCAGGAATAAGCTAAATAGAAGACAGGAAATGGGTGTGTCTCCATAAAGAAGGGACAACATGTATACAAAAGCCCAAAAGGGGGAAAAGACATGGCATCTAGAAGGCTGATATGAACTGAATTTGAAGAGCAAGGTTGCGGGGTAGGCAGAAGATTAAAGGACTAAGCAAGGATAAGATTCTATGGGGTCTTCTGGGCATTATTAAAAATGCTGAGGGGCTGGCCCAGTGGCATAGTGGTTAAGTTCATGTGCTCCACTACACTGGCCCAGGGTTTGCAGGTTCAGATCTTGGGCACAGACCTACACACTGCTCATCAAGCCATGCTGTGGTGGCACCCCACATACAAAATAGAGGAAGATTGGCACAGATGTTAGCTCAGGGTCAACCTTCTTCACCAAAAAAAAAAAACAAAACAAAAAACTGCTGAAATACATGCTAGGGATTGGGAAGCTGAAGAGTGGTTTAATAGAAAATTAATTTAAAAGATATCAGTCTGGCCACAGTGGAGAGAACCGATGAGAAGGCTAGAAGGACCAGTTACGAGACTATTGCTGTAGTATATGCAAAAGATTATTATAGTTATGCCTAGGATGGTGCCTGAAAGGATCAAGAAAAGTGAGTGGATCCCAGGATATTTTGTAGGTAGAGTCTTTAGGAGTTGATGTTCTCAGGGTGAGGTTTAAGGAAGAGGAGAAGTCAGGGATGACGTCCATTTTTCTGGCTTCAACAACGGGTAGATTGGTGATTGCCTCCACTGAGACGGAGATCATTGGAAGAGGAACACATTTTGGGGAAACAATAATGAGCTCAGTTATATACACATTGTCTTAGGGTGACTGTTAGACATTTGTGTCAGTAAGAAGTAGACATTTGGAAAGAAGAGTCAGAAACTCCTGAGGGGGCCCTGGCTGGAGATAAGAATTGGAAACTATTTGCACAGAGACTGTATCTGAAATTTGGGAACTTGTGAAATCACCTAGGAAGAGAGTGGGAAGAGAACAAAATCTAGAGCTTGGAAAACTAAAGTGTCATAGTGGTGAGGAGGCACCAGCAAAGACAACTAGGAATGAGAGATGGGAAAGACAAGATATAAATAAGGGGTGTGGGTGTCCCAAAAGCCAAAGGAAGAGAATTTTTGAAAAAGATAGTGGCCAATTATGTCAAATGCTCAGAAGTAAGAAAGATGAAGCCTGGAAACTGTCTGCTTGAATGGACGTTTCACAAACTCAGTGAGCAGCTTCATTGGAGCTGTGGAGGGGAAATTTGGAACACAGTGGTGGGAGGGGAGAGTGGGAGTGAGGAAATGGAGACT
Organism: Equus quagga; assembly: GCF_021613505.1. NCBI lineage: Eukaryota > Metazoa > Chordata > Mammalia > Perissodactyla > Equidae > Equus > Equus quagga. The sequence goes on along the minus strand of NC_060279.1, from coordinate 19,968,822 downwards.
AATTATATACAGCTATTAGAGAAGGTTGCTTTGAAACAGGGGGGAAAGCTAGGGAGGCAGCTGAAGAGAGAGACTCTTAGAGAGACTTTAATTTTTTTAAGAGGGAAGAGACAAATAAATTTGGGAAGGAGCCAGTAAGGAACGAGAATTTCAATATTAGAGAGGAAGAGAGGAGACTGTGCGATTTTTGAGGAGGTAGTGGCCAGAGACCTCTAGAGTCAAGTTAGTCTTTGGCATTTGGAAGGTGGAAGTATGCTTCCATCTTTTGTTGTAACAGGGTGAAAAGACGGCAAAAACAGATGCAGTTAATGTTCTCAGGGCAATGGTAAGAATTTGAGGTGGGATCTGGGATATGCCTTCTCTTTTCCCTGTAAAACAGGAGGTGAGGGCATCTACCGAGAGAAAGTGAGAGGGGGCTGTTATGGACTGAAAGTTTGCATCCTCTGCAAATTCACATACCGAAGCCCTCACTTCCAGGTGGCTATATTTGGAGATGGGGCCTTAAAGAAAGTAATTAAGGTTAAATGAGGTCATAAGGGTGAGACCCCGATCCTATAGGATTAGTGTCCTTACAGCAAGAGACACCAGAGAGCTTCCTCACTTTCTATCCACACAGGCTCAGTGGAAAAGCCTTGTGAGGACAAAGCGGCCATCTACAAGTCAAGAAGAGCCTTCACCAGAAACTGAACCTTGCTGGCACCTTGATCTTGGACTGTCCAGGCTCCAAAACAGTGAGAAACCAAATTTCTGTTGTTTAAGCAACGCAGTCTCTGGTATTTTGTTATGGCAGCCTGAGCAAACTTAAACAGGGGCCATCTGATATTTGAGGAGGGGGTGAAGGTGTGAGGGAGAAGACCCAAGAAAGAGGCCCCAGGCAGCACGGAGGGCCCAGGTCCAGCTGGTACCTATGAATTTATAATGACACCATTATTCGTGACTCCAAGAGCTCCTCCAGCCATGGTTAGCTACCTAGGTGCAGGTACGGTGCAGATGTGGAACTGTGAGAGGTAATACAGAACAGCAGCTAAGTAGAAAAGCTCTGGGATCAGACTGCCTCCATTAGAATCCTGGTTCTGTATTTGCAACTGTGGAACTCTGAACGTGTTAATCTCACTCAGCCTGTTTTACATCTGTAAAAGAGGTATAAAATGGTACCAACCACTCAGGGTTATTGAGATAATTAAGTGAAATAATACATATAAAACACTTGGCACAGCACCTGGTGGGTATCAAGTGGTCAGTATGCAGAGTGAGCTTTTACTCAGCAAGAACACTGAGAAGACTTGGGCTAAGAGAAGTGATGGAAATGCTGTTCCATGAAAGGTAAGCTGGATATGAAGCAGCGTGAAGACACCGAGGCTTGAAAACTGAGAGGTCAACAGATCGAAGGTTAGAGCCCAAAAGAAGCAAGCATTGTGGTAGTGGGTGGTAACAAATGGTATGGTTTTAAGTGAAAATAATTTAAATTATTTCTCTGCAAAATGAATTTTCCAATATTTAAGTATGGGTTGCTGATTGCAACTGAGAGTTCAAGATGCCATTAACTGGTGAAAGAGGAAACACTCTCCTGAATGCCAATCCTTCTAGCAAGGGCTGCCCATTTTTTGCCAGGAGTTCCTTGGTGCGGGGCCGCCACTGGATATGCACTTCCAGTGTTTTTGCTATGCATTAATAGACAATGGATATCAAGGAAACATAAGAAAGGAACCACAAATATTTAGCAACTATCACAACTATAGACATCATTCTAAATTTAGGGAGACCAAGATCTGTAAGAAATGACCATTCATCTACAGTACTTACAATAAAGTTATGGAATAGAGGTGAAGATACAGACATATAAAGGTAACACAAGGCAATGTATGTAACTGCTATAAAGGGGATATTTACAGATGCTTTTGATCACATAGAGGAGGAAAAATTAGTCCGCCGTGGTGAATCAGGAAAAATAATGAACGTTTTTATTTTTAACATTTATTCCATTATACTTTACAGATTAGAATGTGTGATTTCCCAATTATTATATTTGTTTAATAATTCTTTCTTTCTGGGAATTTGTAACACATTTGTTTCTGCTTGGGTCAGATTTATTCATTAAAAAAACCTGGAAGATATTGATTAAGCACCTACTGTGTGCTACTCACTGTGCTAAGCACTGGGAATACAAAGATAAAAGGGTTTCAAATATCTGTTACACAAAACACTAAACACGGTTAGACTCTGCATTCCCTACATATCACACCAAAAAAAATATATCCATGATGCTAAATCCAGGTCCCTGCAGGGGAGAAATTTTTCATGCAATTTCAAATTTCAGCTATTTCCAAAATGAGCTAGAGTTTTATATATATCTTACACATGTAAAGGAAATCTTCTACGATTGTTCACCATTTCCAATTTAATATTCTGGAGGCCGCTGTGTGTCAGGAAAATAAAACTACTCTTTTGTGGTAGAAAATCAATGGCCGTTTTAGGAAAAAAATAGTATTTATGGAGTGTTTGGCATATAAAGAGAACTTAAAGTTTGATGAATGAATTAGATGTGCTGATGGTTTTAGGAATTATTTAACTCCACAAAGTGACTTTTTCTTCGCCAGGGCGTATATGAGGTACCAGAGATGGGGCTCCACAGGAATTCTACCCTTGAGGATGGAAACTGGTTCCAATCAGGACTAGTGGATGAAATTTTATGAGCAGAAGATTTATATTTGGTCCTAACTTCATAAAAACTGTAATCCTTGGGATTTTAAATTTTGACTTTTTACTTCCAAATATGTAGGAGTAACTACTTTCTCCTGAGGAACTGAAATAATAACAAAAACAGGCTTCCTAGAAGATTCGTACTTAATAAATCCTACTAGCTGTGGTGGGAGGAAAGAAGGGAGGAGATTGAATGAATGCAGGCTCTGCACATTGTTCAAGTTTAAAAAACACAAAATAAGCCTACATAATACAAAACACAGTTTTCCTGCTTTTTCAAGCATGCTCTAACAGATGTTTTTGGAACTGAGCTCTTACCATGAACGTTGAGGTTAAAATACTTTTTGGCACTTCCAGCTGTGTTCTCGGCAATACACACATACCTGCCGATTGATGTTATTTGAATGTTCAGAATCTAAGGAAAAAATGAAGAAATTCCAAGTGAAATTTCTTATAAAGCAACTTGTCATAATTTTTGAGAATAAACAATACACATTCTTTCTAGTTAGTACCAGATGAACATAAGAAAAAAAATTTGTACATAACAGTGCTGATGGTGACTTTTATTAGGTCAATCAGGTAAATATTTCTTTGTAAGGATTTCCGATCAGAAACGCAAGTTTTTACACACTGTGGTATACTGACTACAAAAGAGTCCCAAATTATTCTCCCACTTTCCTATCTACACCCTGGCAATGTGACTTCAAATCTCCTCCCATCGAGATGCTGAGTAAAGATGTGGGATTTGTGTTGGCCTTGTGCCTGGCTTTGACCAAAAGAATGTGATGGAAGGGACAGTGTGCCATTTCAAACCTACGACTGAAAAGGCATCATGCACTTTTCCTTACTCTGTTGGAACCGGGCCACCACCATGTGACGAAGCCAGGACGAGCCTGCTGGAGGGTGAGAGGTCACGGGGGGAAGAATCAGCCTAGTTATGGTAACCGAGGCCATGGATGAGAGCCCAGCCAAGATCCGCAGAGCCACCTATTCAATCCACAGCAGCCGGGCGCTGGAGTAAGCCCAGCTGAGACCAGAAGAATCACCCAGCCAACCAGAAGACTTGAGAGCCAAATAAATACTTAATGTTTTAAGTTGACATTTTGGAGTGGTTTGTTTCATGCAGCAATAGTTAGCTAACACAGCAGTTATATTTTCTTTATTCCATTATGCAGAAATTTCTATCCATCTGTATGTTTTTTGGCCCTCGACACAGAAACATTTAAGTATTTTTGGTAGAGGTTGTATAATCACCAAATAGAAACTGTCACAATGTTTAGAAGATACTTCGAGAATTCAAGCTTATTTACAAGCAGTAACCTGATTCTTTGTTTTTTAATAGAACTCCATGAGCTATGTCCTATGTTGGATACGCTGACAGCTACGCTTAGATTCTTGGGCCTATAGAACATCATTTATATGTTCAAGAAATAATTTATTAAGTTGTATCCTAACAAAAGAGTTGGTGTTATTTCTACAAGTGCCTAACTTTCTTTTAGGACATTTGAAAACAAAATAGAGAGATGCCCACTGGTGAACAAGAGTTCAGGATATTTATGTGATTTCCATGGTTATTTATTATCAATTCTTTGCCAATACAGGACAAAATTTAATCTACAGGGAACATTACACCACCTACAATTTTACCATCAGAAATATGCAATGGAAAGGATTGTAATAATCTGCTTATAATGTGTTTTTTATCACAAAGGCCGTATTGTAGTGCTGTTTGTGTGTGTGTGAGTGTATTGAATGTACAGAGACTTTCTGGAAGAATTCATACAAAACTGTAAACAGTGGTCACTTCTGATAGTGGGAATAGAATGGCAAGAATTTTTTTTTATATCCTTTTTATGGTTAATTTTTACAAATACACTTATAAATCACTAAAAATTATTTTTAAAAGTCAAAAAGACTTGTTATAAAATACAAAGTCAAATAGATATTTTAAAATTAGATGTTTTACTTTTACCTGCAGAATTCTTCCATTAGATAGAAACTTATGATGCTCATCTTCTAGCAGGGGCTGCCCATCTTTTTGCCAGGAGTTCCTTGGTGCGGGGCTGCCACTGGATATGCACTCCATCAGCACGCTCTGGTTCACCAGCACAGTGACCTCCTCGGGGAGATCACTACTTGCTCCCTTGATACTTGGTGGCACTAATAAGTGATTGTAACCAAGAGGTTATGATAGGAAACAAGGTCTTTTCTAAATTATTCTAGTTTTCAGACAACTTTAAAAAGTTTGGAATAATAGAGGAGCAAAACTTGAAGAAGAAACAGGGATCCTCAAGCAACATTTTACACCAACAAATTAGGGTGGTGATAAAAATTATGTGAATTTCCCTCTCTTCACCCACCCTAGACTAACCCCTCCCATGGTTTCATTCCCGTTTAGGTCAATCCCAATTCTTCCCCCAAATATCTCATCTTGCTTGTCTCTTAGCCCTTTCCACTATGCCCTCTGGGTTTTCAAGCAGACATGCAAGTAGCATCTGCATGAATTAATAAAGTCTATTTGGTCATCTAGACAAGTCAGATAAGTTATATCTTTAAAGTGTATTTGAAATGTACAAATTTGGTCTCATTTGTGAGGGAATTGTCTGGGCTCCTCAAAGTATGTTTCCCCAGCCTCAGTATCAGTGGAATCAGCATCGCCTGGGAGCTTGCTTAGAAATGCAGATTTGGGGGCCAACTCAGATCTCCTCAATCAGCATCTCTAAGAGAGGCCAAGAAGTCTGTGTTTTAACAAACTCTCCAGGTGATCCTTACGCATGCTAAAGGTTGAGAAGTCACGCTCTAGATTTTCCTACACGTGTTCATTCTCATTTAAAATACTACTGTTGAATCCAAGTTCAGGTCTAGCTTATGTTAGACTGGTCAGTTATAAAAAAGTCACATATTACCCATAGAATTTTAAAAAGCAGAAATGTTAAACTAGGAAAGCATGTGTTGGCTACTTTTGTAAATGCAGAAATTCATTTTCAAAGTGAATAATCATTTTGTTTTGAAAACTTAGCTATTTTAAGTTTCACTCTCTTAAAATGTACCATATCTTTTGCAATCAGTAAAGACTGTATGTTTAATGTAGATGGAAGCTGATGGTATTTGGGTGTCTCAAAAGCTAAACGGAAAGTCTGTAAAGAAAATAACAAGGCTACAAGGCACATGAAAGAACTTCAATGTTATTTTGAATGCATATTTTCACATTAAAGTTATATAATTCTAACTACACTTTAGTAAACATAAAATATATAACAAACTGCAGATTAGTAAATAATAACCTTGAATTTCAGATTGAATGAGGCTATCACTACCCTCATACCATGAGAACCAATCAAATGAAATGTTGGGACATAAAGATTTGATGTTTTACTCAGTTTTGCCTGGAGTTGAACCATCCGGTGGTACCAGGAGATACACTACAGGTCCGAGGTCTGACCAGTGCAGGCCTCCACCAAAGCTCTGTGCTCTGACCTGCCCCGCTGCTGCCTTCCCCCTCAGCTGGGTTATACCAGTCAGAATTGTTCTCAGTGGCACCTAGGAGGTGAGCATTAAATGTTGTGAAACAGTCCTGATTTAGACAGAATTCTGGGTCCAATTCATTTTTCTTGCTTTGTTCCCACCTCTCAACTCTGAACTCATCTCCAACATGCCTTCCAACTTCCTCCTAATTAAAAATAACAGACGGAAGGCATGAACATCTACCCTTGACTACCTAATCCCTAAATTCCATGTCGATTTAACTGAATCCCAGTCCTTGCCAAACTACACTAGGTTCCTACTTTATCAGATCCATCCACTCTGTCTTAAACTAAACTCTTGCCAAACTTAGGTCAAATTATGCCAGGTGGTCTGGGATACTCCTTCATGGTTCTTGATGATGTTAGTACTGATTTTCATTGTCTTCTCCTCCTTTTTTCTTCTCCTTATTACTATCTTGTAGACTTTAAAATCTGCGTTGATGACCCATCCCACCCTAACTAGTTTCACCCCACCCCACTTCAGCCAGCCAAAGACAGTCACACCTTGGACCATTCGACATTAACACCTCTTCCCTCCGCAAGTTTATCAGCTCCCTAAAGAAGGACTCATGTCTACTGTATTCACTGCTGTATCCTCAGTGCCTGGCACATAGTGAGCAATCAATAGATATTCGTCAAATAAGTGGATTTTGGACTCCAGTGTCTTCTCTCTTCCACCACTTTTCAGCCTTCCTTTATAAGCTGCTTTCTGTTTGCACTTGCAGTCCTTCTCCACTTATGATCAGCCCATCAGCCTCTTTCCACCATTTTCCTCTTGCCCTGCCCAGACCTCCTAGTGGTTTATTTTGATGAGGTTCTGTCTCACCACATATTCTAGGATCTCTCACTCTCCAGTGCTTCCACAATGTGTACCTTGTGGCAAGACTCTCCCCCCCCAGGTAGACCACACCACCTATTTTTTCTACCTCTGCCCCCAGGTTACTAAGGGTGGCTGAAGGAACAATGACCGAGCCAAATGGCTCCAACTTCCTCGGCTGACTGTCTATCACGTCCTCCATAGTGGCAATCACTAACACTTTCTGTTTTCCACAGGCCCCAATACTACCCCTGCCTCGATTTCTCTTGCTCTCATACTTAATGGAAAGGACTAAATACACTTGATATGCATTCCCACATTTCCCTTCTAACCATTCCAGAGAATGGTAGTTCACTACCATGAAAGGCTAATTAACCCCTCTTGGCTCCCTGATTGCATTTTTCACCTGTCCCAGGACCTTGCTCCATCAACCCCTGCACCTTCCTTCCATCCACACAGATACTTGGAACTTTAACTTGTCCCTTTCTATTGGATCATTTTCTTTGGTCTATAAGGAAGCTCAAATCTCTCTTAACTCTGTTTCTTCAAACAAGCTATTTATCCTAAAATTATATCCCACCTCTTCCTTTCTCTGCAAAATGTCTTAAGTGTACTGTATATTTGTTTCTTGTTTTTTTCTCACTACTTGCTCAATATTTATCCTTTTGTTCTGTGGCTTTGCACCACACCATTCTATCTAAATTGATCTTTTGAATTTCACCAGTGATTTTTTTTTTTTTGGTTTTAAAGTCAAATGGCCTTTTTTCAGTCTTTATTTTCTTAAAATCAGTTTAAGTTTTCCTTTTAAGTTCTTAAGTTTTCCTAAACTTGCTTCAGCATTCAATACTAAACCCACTTACTGAAAACCTTTTCTAAGCCTTGGGTTCTGTTTACTGGTTTTCATTAACTCTCCAAATTGTTTCTCCTCTAATTCAGTTTTCCTTTTCCTGTCTCCTACCTATAAATAATTCCATCATGATCAACTTTGGATCTTCTACTCTATCTATAACCCCTTCTGTTGGAAATCTCATGCCTTTGAATATCACCTGTTTGTGGATTCTTCTCAAATCTATATTTTTACTCTAGTTCTCTCTCCTGTGTTGTAGTTCCATACTTCCAATGGCCCATTCAACAACTTACCTAAGTATTTCCAACATGTCCAAAACAAAACTGACTTCCTTCTTCCCAAATCATGTTGTTTTCCTAGGTCTGCTATTATTATTATTCTTGCTACCATTTTCTTAATCACTCAGGATACAAATCTCATTTTTCGTCTACTCCAAGATGAGTGCCTAATACTTCATATCACTTAATCACTTTCTCTATAAAATCTTTCATACTGTCTGCTTCCTATATATTCTCACTGCCACTTCTCTAGATCAATCTCTTCTAATGGAAGCGTCTATTTGTTTCTGCCTCTAGTAACATCACTTCTCTCTCCCCTTCAAGGTACAATACTTCTTCCACTCTCAGTCCACGAATTCCGATGGAGACGACTCTGGTTCAAAGGTGGGCAAATGAACTAGGCCTTATCAGTTAGGCCTCTTGGCTTCTGTGTTGGTTTAGGGAGGGAAATGCGACTCCTGCTTGGCCAAATAAAGCCACAGAAATCCAATTCTAGGACTTCAGTTGTAAATACTGGGAAAGAAAAGCTTTCATTTGGATGTAAAACTAGAATGATGTAAGACTAGAGCTGCTAGGGGCTGACTTGCCATCCAAGGGGATCCCCTACCTGACAGGGATGATAACAGAGAAAAGTAAAGCCAAGAGAAAGAGAAAGGTGAAGTCTGGTTGATTTCTTTTGAGCCATGGAAGTCAGACATGACAGCAGCCACCTCTACTCCGGGACTCTTCAGGTTCATGAGTCAACGAATTCTCTTTTTTTGCTTTAAGCCAGTTTATTTGATGCTTCAAGAGTCCTAATTAATATGCTCTCAATTTGTATAAGATAATTAACTCCTTGGTAGAACTATCAGTTTCTGATTATTTTTGTAGTCTCTAAAGTGTTTTGCAGCATCCTGAAAACATTGGTACTCAGAACACTTTTTTGAGTGAAAGAATGCATAATAAACAAAAGAAAACAAACTCACAGAGTACACGGACATCATACTGAAGGGAATCTTCTCCAGCCTCATTCACAGCCACACACGTGTATCTCCCAGCATCTTCTACTCTAGCCCGGGGAATCTGCAACACTCGCCCTCCTGAAAATATATCCCAATATGTTTACTTCTCTAAATCTTAGAGTTAATACAATAACAGAGAGACAGTTTTTCAGGTCTATTGACTTCCTTACATTTTCTTTCAAGGTTCTTACTTCATCCAATGGCTCGGTTTTAATCCCATATACCACTTTTATAACAAACACTGCCTTATTGAAAAGTGATCCAATATATGAATCAGATCTCTTGAGAAATGAATAGCTCATATAGATTTTCCTCAAGGTGGGGAATGTTGCTCTGTGCCTCTCATCAGGTTCCATGTGGAATGTTACTATGTAGTAACTTCTTGCTTTTACAGTTTTGAACACATGTAAAAGAAGTTTGGTTTAAGAAAATAATAGCCAAGGATGCAAGAGGTATAAAGTATACCATTATACATATAATCTTGAAAGAATAACTCTGTGTACTTTTTAACTTTTCAATGTTGCTATAATTTCAAACGTAGAGAAAAGTTGCAATAAGTGTATAAAAATTATCACCTATGTTTGCCAATTGTTTATATTTCATTGCATTTGTTTTATCTCTGTCATATATATATATATATATATATGTATATAAAAATCTTTTTCTGAACCATTTGTGAGTAAGCTGAAGACATGGTAGCTCTTTACTGCTAAATATTCATAAATATGTATTTCATGAGAATAAGCATAATCCTTTATATAACCATGGTATAATGATCAAAATAAAAAGATTTAAAATCAATACCAAACTACTATGGAATCCATTGTCCATGTTCAAATTTCATTATTATTACAATATTGTGTTTTATACCTATTTTTCCCAAGCCCAGATCCAATTTAGGATCACATATTACATTTAGTTCACATTTCTGTCTAGTCTTTTTTTTTCCCAAGATATTCTTTTATTCAGTTGAGATGAAATTTACATACAGTGGAATGCACTGACCTTAAGTGTACATTTTTTTAAAGTTTGATAAGTCTATTTGACTGTTTGCTAAAAGTAAATAGAAAGATTCAAAATATTATTCTACAATTCAAACATCTCCTTTTCCATCAATAAACCATGTATCAACTAAAATATTTGAAACTAATAATCTTTATGATAAATGCATTTAATAAACTGAGTAGTAACTATTTGCAAATATAATTTAGAATTTATGATTAATAATGTATAGAAACCAAACTGATTATTTCATGACACTATTAGAGAGATGGAAGCACAGAGAATCCAAAGGACTTTCTTAAGTTGATAGAAGGATCCTGTAGTAGATCTGAAAATTAACTAAAGTGTTCTATCCTATGTCAAATTCTCAGCCTGGACTCTCCTAACTTGAAGCTACATGGATACCAGTGGCATTTGGCAGCCTCTGTCAGTTAAACTACATGGCCAGAGAACTCATCAATTCAACTCGTCTAATAAATGAGAAGAAATACATGTGGCAGGGGTTCAGATTTTCACCCTGTTCATAGCAACCATTACCTGGTAAAATCAATATTCTATCACTCGAGGTCAGAGGACGGCCATCTTTGTACCACGTCAGTGTAGGGGGAGGAGCAGCATTTGTCTCACAGTAAAGATAAATAGGATTGTTGATGATCACATCCTTGGCTTCACCACTCCTGCCAGTATCCAGCATATTTCCTATTTCCCAGAGTTTCTGAAAACTTGGAGGAACTATGGAAGAAAGACATGAAATTTTAGACATGTGAATGTCAGTGTCAATCCATTAAACAAAGATCTAGGCTGTATTTTCACATGAGTGGTTTGTAAATGTAATAAAATAGACAATGTGAAAATATTTTCAAGTACTTATACACCTACCAACTCTAGTCCCGAAACTAAAAAATTAGTAGACAGAAGATAGAGCTGGTTCTCACGTGGAAGAACAAGAAGTACGGGGCTCAGAGAGCTGTGCTCATGCTTTGCTCTCCCTGTTAAAACACTCTGGCACTTAGAAGATAAAGGAGCTTGCTTTCAGGCAGGACCTACTAGAATAAGCACAACTAAGGAAGATGATCATATCAGAAAAGACTAATTTTGAAGAACCATTAAAAAATACTGGCTCAGTTCAGAGCATTTCCCAATGATCTCTCTTACTAAGAAGGCTAAAGAAGTTATGCAATCAAGATTAATAACTTCATTAAGAAGAACAGGACATTCTCAAATATTTCTAAGGGACAAGCATGAACTTTCTAGAAGGCAATTTCCCTGTAGAGCAAAAGCACTAAAAAAGTGCATAATACTGGACCCAAATTTTCACTATTAGCAAACTATGAAAAATCAAAGATGTGCAAAAGTTTTATGTATAAAGATGTTCGGTTAAGCATTATATATGAGTAGTGAACACTTGGAAACAAGCCAGATATTCAACAATAGGAGTCTGGCTAAATAAATATTTTGATACTCAACTAACAAAACAGGTGTAGTTATTAAAAATCATGTTGAGAGTAACAGTATCAACAACAATAATAGCAGGTATTATTTCTTAAGCATTGTGCTAAGGGCTTTACACACTCCTAGTTGGTGCCCACTACAGTTCTTCAAGGCATTAAGTTTAAAAGTGAGGCAACTGGGGCTTAAAACATTTAGGTAATTTGCCCAAGTCACAGAGCTTGCAGCAGACTAAATCATCATTGAATCCCAAGTCTGACTACTTTAAATTGTGACCTTTACTATTTTCTTGTCTTCCATGTAAATGCTATTAAAAAAGAAAACAGAAAACTTCATGGGTCCCGCCCAGTGGCGCAGCGGTTAAGTTCGCACGTTCCGCTTCAGCAGCCCAGGTTTCACCAGTTCGAATCCCGGTGCCGACCTATGCATGGCTTGTCCAGACATGCTGTGGCAGGCATCCCACATATAAAGTAGAGGAAGATGGGCACGGATGTTAGCTCAGGGTCAGTGTTCCTTAGCAAAAAGAGGAGGATTGGCAGTAGATGTTACCTCAGGGCTAATCTTCCTCAAAATAAAAAAAAAACAAAACTTCATGATATAATATCAGGGGAAACCTAATGTCACAGAGACATACGTATCATGTGATCCCAATTTGTAAATGAAATATACATTTAAAACTATCAGAAGTAATACTGAACGATGGGATTTTCTTCTTTGTTAATTTCTTGAGTCCAACTTTACAATAATAAATTGATATTATTGTCATCAGAAAAAATACTATTTAAAATAAACAAAATCATCTATTTTTCATTGCTTTGACAAATTAAATTACACAAAATAAGCATATTAGTATTACCTTGTATATTCACATCAAAATCCAGCTCATCTTCACCTGCAAGGTTAGACGCTACACAAGTATATCGTCCAGTGTCAGATATCTGAGCCTCCTTTATTTGAAGTGTGTGTCCACTTGCAGCAATATTAACATGATCATCTGATTTGAGGGGCTGTGATTCAATTATAATAATGTTACCATTAAGTACTCTAATAAATCCTCTAAGAGACCATGCAGTTGATATTTTTATGATTGTTTAATAAGCATAGAATCTTATGTTAAACAGTCAAGACAACAATAATTTGACTAATTTACTTTGATTAAACTGGTTGTTTTTAAGTAACGATATTTTTATTTATTAAAAATTGTAGCTGATACACTTTACATCTGTGCAAGGTATCTCTGGGTGGTACATTTATATATTTTTTATGATGAAACATATGTTCTTAGATACCACATCCATTTATCCATGTTGGAAAATAATATTTTCAGCTCATCCCATATGGTATTAAAAAAGCATGTCTTTTATGATAATTTTGTAGAAAATGCTAGAGTTTTTTAATGAAAGATTGGGGGCATTAACATAATCTGATTTGACCTAAAATCACTACTGTTCATTCAGAAACATCATTACTTCATAAATGAAAATTTTTAGCCTAGAGATATTTATATTATGTTTTATTGAAAGTATAACTATACTTAATGGAACATTAATCTACAGATATTTATATTATGATATTTTGTTGATATAGTAGGACATTTCTCATCATCTAAAAATTTCCTTTTACACTAAATTCCCCCTTATTCCTTGAAGATGTTAGCTCCTGGCTCACTGTCATTCCTTCTAATACTTTTCTTGTAATCCTTGGTGATTTCAATACCCACATAGACAGTGTGTGCTCTCAGCTCCTTGACCTCCTCTCCTCTAATCTTCTTGTCCTCAACCCCTTGTCAGACACCAATACAAGAGTCATATCTAGATCTTATAATTCCAATAACCGCATCTCTTCATAGGCTCAGTTTCAAGTTCTCACAGACCACCACCTCCTAACTTTCTAGCTCACTTCCTCTAGCATCCCAATTCCAATAACTTCTTGACCCACAATCCACTGACCTTATGATTTTCTCATTGCCTCTCACTCTTCTCCTGACCTCTATTCCCTCCGGACTCAGAGAAGCTCTTTTGTGGCAGTCACTCCTTGAATAAACCCTCAACTCTCTTGTCCCCTCTCTCTTTATTGCACTCCCCTGGTTAATACCAGTCCTTATCCATTTTGAGCAATCCCTGGTCTACCCAAGTATATCCCTCCAGCAACTGTGTCTTCTCTCACCTGCATCATCATCAATTTATTCTTTTCCACTGGATTATTTCAATCTACATATAACATAGTATAATTTTCCCATTAAAAAAAATTCTTTAGACTGCAGCCTACTTCCACATTTTTCTACTCCGCTTTATAACCAAATGACTTAAAAATGTTTTCTACATATGCTGTCTCCATTTCCTCCCATCTTTCATTGAATCTTCTCTGATCAGACTTTCACCATCTCTACTTGACCAAAATGACTCTGTCAAGGTCACCAAAGACATCCATGTTGCTAAATTTGCTGGTCAATTCTCAGTCTTTATTTTACCCAACGAGTGGCATTTAACACAATTTAATTTGTCTTCATTTTGATATACCTTTTTTCCATATCTTTTGGGACATTTCCCTCTCTGCCCCACAACCTCTAAATGGAGAAGTAACCCAGCACTTAATCCTTAGACCTCTTCTATTTCTGTCTAAACTCACTCTCTTGGTGACTTCATGCAAAACCTTGGACTCGTTTTTGACTCTTCTCTCTCCCTCACATCCTGCTACCACCTTCATCCAAGAAACAACTCTCTCTCTTCTGGACCCTTGCAACAAATTCAAATCTGGACCCTCCCTTTCTTTTCCCAACACAGGAGCCAATGTAATCTTTTCAAAATCTGAAGTCAGATCATAACACTCTTGTGTTCAAAATTTTCCAGTGGCTTCCCATCAGTATAAAGGCCAACGAGTCTGCTAGGCAGTGGGATCTGGCCCTCCGTCAATCATTTGCCCACATCTCCTGTGTTCTCGTGGATCACGGCACTCCAGCCAAAATGCCTCCGCGCCTTAGCCCTTGCTATTCTCTCTACTTTGGAATATTTTCCCCTCAGATATCTTATGCCTGCTTCCTTCACTTTCTTTGAGTTTCTGCTCATATATCACTTTACCAGTACGACCTTCCCTATATAAACAAGAGATCACACTCCCACACCTATTGTTCTCCTTCCTGACTGAATTTTCACCGCCACACCTACGCCATCTGGCACATTATCAGTTTTACTGGTGGGTTTGTTTAGTTTTTGTCTCAAACTTCATATGAATGGAGATCTTTGTCTATTTCCTTTAGCTATATCCTTTGCACCTAAAACAGTGTCTGGCAAATAATGTGTTCAATAAATAATTTGGGATGCATGAGTCGTTATTAATATTGTATCACATATAAAAATAGAATAATTTAAAATTTCTATGCTAAAAGAAAAACTGCAGAGCATGAATAAACAAAATTCAAAGACTCTACAAACACTTATTGGGGCTAACACTGCCAATATTTTTGGTGGACTTTGTTAAAAACACCATTTTGCTCAAGTAGTGTTGCTTATGTGAAGAATGAAATAACAGAAGAAAGGCTATGGAAAATAAACAAAAACCGTTATTTTTTGCCACACATTTTAGGGACCAATCCCCAAACCTGAAAAATTTGCAGCTGAAAGCATCACAATTGCATTAATTTCAGAATCTGGATTTGAAACTGTAATTAAACTATTTATTATGAAATTAAAAAAAACCAAAACTGCCTAATTTCTGGTGCAA
Source organism: Equus quagga (assembly GCF_021613505.1). Lineage (NCBI taxonomy): Eukaryota > Metazoa > Chordata > Mammalia > Perissodactyla > Equidae > Equus > Equus quagga. Next base: position 19,953,484 of record NC_060279.1, on the reverse strand, counting down.
TTCTAGTCTTTACCTAATTTTTGTGATTGTATGTGTTTATGTGTGTGTGTGCATGTGTAGTAACTACAATGAATGAAAAGGCTTTAGATAAAATTAAAAACAAAATAATAAGATTTCAAAGGAGACAGGAATTAATTGTTTCCAAGCAAACTCATATAAATTTGATATTGTACCACGAAGTGTGCTTGTAATCAGAAAAGAAATTGTAAACAGAACATGGTGGGAGTTCCATATTTCTCCTCTTGCAATGGTTTCCAGATGAAACTTGCTTATTTTATAAGAGATGATTTTTTTTCTAGCTGCCAGTATTGCAAAATCCATCCGTAAAGCTATATCTTTTTGCATCTTAAATCATGGCTCTAACCTGAGCTTCTACAGCTGGAATTTAATTGACCATTTGGTTGATTATGTGTAAAAGAGGACAAATAGCAGCTTAGCTATGTCACATCTGTATTAACCAGAGCGTTAAATGCAGCTAAAAAAATCTATTTTGGTTTAAAAACACCAGGACATATGTCTTTTAAAACCTGCATGGAAGAAAATAAGTTGAATGAGAAATAAGGATATGTGATCTTAAAGTCAGATCATATACTTGAAGAATGTGCCTTTTATTTAAAGTTTCTTATTCCCCCTAGTTAATGTATTGGGCACTTAATCATCACATGTAGCTTTACTTCTTCATCTTGGAATATTAAAAATGTTACTTTTTATAAAAGAGTTAAAAATGTTTACAGAAAGTTGTCAATAAACTTAGTACCCATGTTATACCTATCATTTTAACAATCCTTCAAACTTTCTGATGGAATAACACTAAAATTATTGAACACGGCTCCAGTCTTTTGCAGTTTTATATTCTAGGGGCATGAGATTGTGCTGGTTTTAAGGTCACATTGATTCTCTGAGTTACTTGTGTCTGTTTTTTATTTTAAATTTTTTACTTTTATTGAGCATTTCAGTCTTTACGAAACCATCAGCAAATGAAAAAACTCGTGACTGGCCTGTCCGTCCTTGTACCAGCTGAGTGAGGCAGAAGGAATCGCATAAGCTTCGCATTCCAAGGTCAGGGTGTTGTTCACTCTGATCTTCACTTCTTTAGGGGAAAGACCAGGCCCCAGGAGGTCCCCTTTATTGATTATGGGTGGAACTGCATAAAAACAAGCATTAAAGAGCTAAACATTGGCTCTTTTAAATACATGGAAAACCATGGGACTCACATTGAAGATTACTTAACAAGAAAACAAGGAAATAACTGAAGCATTTTCTATGTTCCCCTTTCATCAAAGACTCAAGTTAGCATCTTATAAAATGGTAGTGTTCAGATACAGAATGCGAAGGAAAATATCTTTCTCCTTTTGTCATTATAATACTGACAATGCTGCTAATGTCCTTCACAGAATAGTTTCATTTGTTCCAGGTCCCCAGACACAGTCCGAGCATGACCCACACAATGCATTTTATTGGGACTGATTCAAAAATGAAAGATACTATTCCATCTTAAAAATAAAAACAAAAACAAAATCCTGAAAGGTAGGCCCTATTAATAGTAGTATTAGCTTTGCTTTTTATTTATAGGTCAATATACAGTACATCAGCCCAAAGTCACTGATGAGCTCATCTTAGGCTACTGATTAGAGCATATATATTTAAAAAATAGTTTTGTGCTATGAAAGTACCGTAACTTAGCCCAGAGGGTAACTCAGAAGGAAAATAGAGAAGCTTAAGGAAGTGTTGGTAACAAGTTCTCCAACAAGAGGTTAGGGAGCAGACTGAGCAGGCTCTTCACGTCTGTAAGCGATGGAGGTCACAGGCACAATATTTAACTGAACTTCCATCTTAACGAAGCAAGCTGCATAAACAACAAACTTAAGGATAAGCATAAATAATTATGAACCCGTATTGGAAACCAGGATTGAAAAAGGTAGAGAACTTGGAGAAGATGAGAAACACAGCGTTCTTTCAGAACTTACTGTAGACCTTGACTTCATAATGCTTTATCATTTCTCCCGCCTCGTTAGTGGCTACACAAGAATATCTTCCAGCATTGTCCTCCTGTGCATTTAGGATCTGCAGAGTCCTACCTCCTGAAAAATCACGGAACGCCAAAGACTCTCTGAAGTCACAGTAGCAGCAGAGTAGGCACAAACTACCAAGGCTTTAGTTCTTACTATGAACATATTTCTTCTTCTATATGCCAATTCTGTCATAGACATTTGAAAAAAGGCAAACTACAATGTAGATGGACACTACATGGTAGGTGAGGACAGTCACTAAGTCCTCCTCTGTGGTAATGACTCTCATGCTCATTCTGACCGTCTCATGCCTCTGTACACACTCTAGCTGAGGTCCTTTATTTCGCTCTCTGCATAAATAGGTCTTCTGCCTTAGTCACATTCTCCCTCTCATCTACCTGGCCTATCAGAAGAGATTGATCTTGCTAAAACACAGTTTTTATGATGATGCCTTTCTCCTTAAGAATCTTCAATGGTTCTCAATTGACTAAAGTATAAAGTCAAAACTCTTTAATCCAGGCATTCAAAACATGACTCCAATATTTCTCCCCGACCTTAACTCCTTACCCATCCCCCTCCCTGCCACACAAACACACACACACAATGTCTTCACCCAAGTGAAGGTGAGGAGTCTACTTATTATTACTTGAACATAGATGGACCATTCTCACTTTGTACCTTCCCCACACTAGTCATCCTAATGGACCTGAAATCTCAACTAACTCATTTCCAACCAACAAAATTCTATCACTTTCAGGTCTGGTTCAAGTTCTGACTGCATCAAAGCATTTCCTGACTGCTTCAGCCCACAGTGGCCATTCCTTCTTTTGAATTCTTATAAAACTTGTCACTACCCCATTTATCACACCCCATGACTATTCATTACCTATGATTATTCATGGATTCATGTTGTCAATTAACTTTCACACATATAATCTCTTCTCCATCTAAGACTGTACATTTCTTAAAGCCAATGATCATACTTTTTAATTCTTTCTATTTTCATACATATTACCAGGTATTAAAGGAATAAATAAACTCTTTCAATCAAAATACTAACTCTAGTTCAAGGTTCAATTCAACAAGAAATGAGTTTCTGTCCTTTTTGGCATTCCGCATTATATTTTAACAAGTACTTACATTGTGGTATTTATTTATTTAGATATTTTATTGCTCTTTCAATGAGTGATTTTAGATATCTTAAAGTTATATACATATATCTTTATGTATACAAATACGTATATAACATAAAAGCTAAAATAGCAATAGAACAACACGACCAAAAATATAAGTACTTTCATAAAAAATAACCAATGATTCTGTTCTTCTACAATAGTAGATGGCACAAATGGATCTTGGGTATCCAAAGTAAACTAATTACCTGGAAGAATACGAATATTTCGGTTGGATTCTAAAGCAGTTCCATCCTTAAACCAGGTGATGGTGGCTGGAGGATATGAATAAGCTTCACAGACCAAAGATGTGGGGCTGTTAAGGATAACAGTGACATCTTCGGGGCTGCCATTACCATCAACACCAGCAATTGTAGGAGATACTAAAAAAAGATTTAAAATTTAATTGAATTAATATATTTAGAAATTTCTCTAATTATGCATTTCTAAATTTCCAGTGTACTTATTTGCGTAATTCCATTCCCTAATAATTACAGAAACAATTAATTATTATTTTTATTCTACACAAAAGCACAGAAAATCTCAAAAAGCTCACAGGGTAATGGAAGAGAAGACACATAAAAAGGAATCATAACACAATATATTTAGGGCAATAATGGGAATTTTGGTGCAGAATATACGAAGGCATAGCATTTAATACAATCTGAGGTGTAAGGTATGAGGACTCTCATCAGTGAAGGCTCTTAAAGGAGATTTCAAACTGAGTTAAAGAATTGTGGTAGTTAGAAGGTGAAAGAAGGAGACTAGTAAGAAGAGAAAGCACACTGGGAGCACAATAGTATAAATAATAAGGGGCAAGCAGGGACTATATAGAGGATGGATTCAAGGAGGTCAGTACTGAAAACAAGGGTTACAGAGAGAGGTACATTTGTTTCATAAAAGATAATGAGGGACTGAACCAGAGCACTGAAGGAAGGCATAAAGAGGAGGGAGCAACCAAAGAAATATTAAGGAAGTCAATTGGTAGGACTCGATGATAGAATTTGGGGACTAAGGAAAATTAAAGTCAAAGATAACTTCCAGTTTCCTTGCTTGGGAACTTAGGTAAACTGCAGTGAAGCAACATAAATAGCAAATATGGAAAGATTTGCTCATTTAGGAGGGGAAGACAGTTTGTTCCATTCTGAATATCTTGAATTTTGGGTGCTCTTGAGAATTCCAGGTAGAAATATCTATTGAGCAATTGTATATAGAGATCTAAAGCTTGGGAGAAAGATCTAGGTTGCAGGTACGGATTTTAAAAGCCACCAGTCTACAGGAGATAATTAAACCTCTGGGAATTAAATTTATTACTTAAAGAGAATACCTAGATGAGCAGTGAAATAAGGACAAAACACTAGGAGACAATGTTTAAGAGATAGATTAAGTAAAAGTTCATAAAAGAGAGAGACAGAGAGCAGCCAAAGGTGTGCAAGGATAAGTAGGAAAGAACACTGTCAAGGAGAAAGTGATAAGTCATGTCCAAAACATGAAGATAAGGACTGAAAATTATTTGTTAGATCCAGCAACAGGGTAGTCTGCCACAGGATAATCTTGACACAGCAGTGTCAAGAACAGTGTTGGCAGAAGCCTGTTTATAGTGGGACAGGAAGAATAGACAGAGTGGTTACCATATGAAGTGATGGGGACAGTAGAAGGTGAAGCTTCAGGTAGGCGGATGGTGGGAATGAATGACATACCAAAGAAGGTGGAAAGATATAGGGTCAAGGGCAAAAGTGCAAACAGTAACTGTGAACAAGAAGGGTAACTCATCCTCCAGGAAAAGAAAGGATAAAGATGCTGAATTATAGCTGAGTCCATTGGAAGTTCCAACACACAATTAAATAGCCTCAACTTTATAAAGTTGGTGGAAAGAAGGCTTTGATTCAGATCTCTCAGTCTTCAATGAATAAAGGAGAATAAAAGAAATAGATAAGTAACCAGGGAGGGGTGTGGGTGAGGGGGGAAGTAGTGTAGTCAGGTAGCATGACTTGAAATACCTGGGATAAAGAATAAGTAATCTCTACTGGAGAGAATCCGCCGGAAGCTGGCATCTCTTGGGAAGAGTCAGATTCCAACTACAGAAGGAGCTAGAGAGAGTTTTAAATCAGGTTTCCAGAGAGCAGAGAATAGGATTTGGACACGAGTCAGTATTAGGAGGTGAATCAGAGGATGAAGGAAGGAGGCATGACAAACTTAGAGCTCTAAGAGAAGCAATGAGCTACAGGAGAGGAGAGGAAATCTAGGGCTGGGCATTTGCCTTTCACACATTGATGGGTGCAGGGAGCACAGGTGTGTCAGGAGACAACTGGCTGATGAACTCTCATTCATACTTATCCATGTATTTTTTATTCAATACTAAGTTTAGGTGCTGGGGCTAAATTCTTTATAGGATAAAAAGGGGTTCTGCCTTTGTGAGTTTATAGTTTTGTATAATTATTATCTATATATATTCTTTATTTGGCACTTACACATTATCTAGTATTTTGATTTAACTTTTCTTGCATATATATTTCTTCTACTCAATTAGACTGTAAGCTACCTATGGGGTGTGTCCTGTATGAGAGGTTTCTATACATGAGACCATGTAGTCCCAAAATAGTCTAGCCAATAACTACAAAAACAAACAAAAAATTGCAAAAATTTGCATAGCCAAACATAGGTCAGTTGATTTTAGTAGAATGAAAAGTATTTAGATATTAGTAATCAAATACAATACATTTAGGTGATGCATTTTAAATTTCAAAACATGAGCATAAATGAAGAATCCATTTTGATGTCATTTCTGAGACATCAGCCTAACTTTGAGGCTGCAGGAACTGAAGGCACAGTTATTTCATCATTCCTAGTCCATTTATATTTCAGAGTGTAGTTTTTATTTCTCTCAAAGGGCTTGGGATCCCGATGCACAAGCTAATCTGTGTTAAACCAGAAAGAAATCACATGAGATTTAAAACCTAAACCTTTGGTCTCTGTCTCTTTTTTAACCTAGGAGTCTTCACAGCTCATTCATTGACTCAACATAGAATTTACACATTATATATTAATTTCAAGGGGACAGAACTTATCTGGGACAAAAAAGCTATTAATTAATTGCTAAAAGATCTAAATTTGAATTCTTCAAGCAATGTATCAGCATGGTAGGACCCTTCAACTCTCTTCCTTTAAGATATTTTAGGTATTAGTGAATTAGCAAATGACGGAGATAAACACACATAAGGAAAGAAGAGCAGCAAATTATGTGATGAAAGATAAAATCTAAGGTAGTCGCTCACCCCAGTGGAAGGAGATGTTCTGTTCACAGTACTGCTACATGAATTGGCGAAGAGAAGAAGGAGAGATGTGATTTAAGACAGAGGGAAGCATATTCTAAAATAAAGGCATTTGAAAGCTGTTTTGTTTTGTTTTAACTCTTCAACCTCACAGGGAATTATGTTCATTCACTATCACTGATGAGCAAGTCTAAAATTGCAGTGCGCCTTCTCTGCTTCTGTTCTTCATCATAGTTACCAAAACCAGAATTCAGCATGGACAATTACCAATAAGGGCAGAATCCCACAAAAAAAGAATAAAATATCTCTGGTTGAGCCCCTTTCACTATCGACCTGCTTCTCTTTGAGCAGCATATATTTATCCTTTCCTACTGCTATTTAATATCCTCTTATTCATAGTTGTGTCTCTAGCACAAAAACAGTCCCTGGAACATAGTAGGTATTCCAAATGCAATGAATCAATGTATGAATTAATTAATGAAAGAGAAACAGCAAATGTACACAAGCACTGGTTATCCTTATAGAGTGAAATGTCTATGGTAGAAACCATAAGTAAATAGAAGAAGAAACGGAGAGAATTTAGCTCATAGTCACGTCTGATTCTTCAAGATTTGGAGCAATGATCATACCTACCCAGTACATTAAGACTGAAACTTTTGCTCTTGTCACCAGCTGTATTAGAAGCCAAACATATATATCTTCCAGTGTGTGACACTTGGGCATTGGTTATTTGAAGAAATCGGCCACCAGACATAATGTGATGAGTGTCATCTTCTTGGAGGAGCTGCCCATCTTTGTGCCACGTAATTTCTGGCACTGGATTCCCTGTAACAAAAAGCCATTTTTAGAGCTGACTACTAATCACATGTCTACAATTGATAATTTAAAGAAGGCATTTTCACTTATTTGCCTGTTTAAATATCCTACTTCTAAAACAATGCAATAACCTTTCATTGTAAAATAAACTTGCAAACATAAACTAATTCATAATAATAATGATCATGCTATGATTTTTAAAATATACATAGATTATAAACCATTTTGAAATGAAGATTAGTTTCATCTATCAGTGAAATAATTCTAAATTAGTCTTTGTGTTTAACTAAATTTAAAGTATATCTTAGGCTATTACAATTAAGTATTTCTATAGTAAAATACACTTTAAAGAGGAAAGAGCATGCATTTTTATTAAAATTATTACTCATGAATACCTTTGCATTCATATTAAATTTTTAAAGAAGATTTTATATTTTTCAGAGAAAGCTATAAAAGAGAAAAAAACTTTAATTCAACAATTAAACAAGCAGATATTTTGAGTCTATACCAGGATTCTAGCATAGATATATAAATAGGTAGACAGATAAAGATACAGAGTAGTAATTATTCCTTTAATATTTATAGCTTATAAGGAAAAGATCTTTTATATTTATTTTCACATGGAACTTACATTAAACATTAATTTTAAATTGCTTAAACAATTTTTTGAAATTTTAAAACCATAAAAAGCAAGTTCTGTTAGGAAAGAGGGCTAGGATGATGTTATATTAAAACTGGAGGTCTCAATTGTACTGCCCATGGAGCCTGTTCTATGCCCTCACCCAGGGAAGAGACTCAAATTTGCAGGCCCGCCCAACCTAATGAGTATAGCACCCAATCCCACCTGATTAGGAAGCCTGACCAGAGAATTGAGGCAACCACAGAGTCTGTCCCATAGCTGCACTTGGGCAGGGAACCAAGCCTGCAGTCCTCTCCAACTGTTGCTAGCCAACCGTAACCTCCATCATGACCTCACAGCACAGGCAGTGGCTTCATCCAAATTAACAACTGATGGAAGACCCCATCTGCCCAAGGATGCTACCAGCTGAACCATCCAGAACCCCAAGCTGAGTTGAATGGTGAAGAACTGTCTCTGCTGAAGTTAGCCTGTCATATCTGGAAGAGGAGACCCTTTACTCAAGTGTGCAGATGCCAACACAAGGAATCAGGTAAACATGACACTATCAAAGGAAACTAATAAAGATCCAATAACTTACCCTAAAGAAAAGGAGATCTATGAACTGTCTGACAAAAAATTCAGAATAATCCTCTTAAAGAAGTTTAGTGAACCACAAGAACACAGACAGATAGACAACTAAACAAAACTAGGAAAACATTCATGAACAAAATGAGAAGTTCAACAAAGAAGTAGAAACCATCAAAAAACAAAACAAAACAAACAAATCCTAGAGCTGAATACAATGACTGAAGAATTTAAAAGAGAGCTTCAACATAAGACTTGACCAAGCAGAAGAAAGAACCAGTGAACTAGAAGAAAGGTCACTTGATATCATACAGTCAGAGGAGCAAAAAGAAAAAAGAATGAAAAAAAGTGAAGAAAGCCTATGGAACATCATAGAAAGAAACAATCTACATATTATGGGAATCTCAGAAGGAGAAGAGAAAGAAAAAGGGACAGAAAGTATATTCAAAACAATAATGTCTGAAAAGTTTCCATATTGATATTCAGAGCCATGAGGCTCAAAGGATCCCAAATACACTGAACTTAAAAAGGGCTACACTGAGACACATTATAATTAAATTTTCAAAAGTCAAAGACATAGAGAGATTTTGAAAGCAGCAAGAGGAAAGCAACACATCACATACAAGGGAACCCCAATAGGACTATAGGCAGATTTCTCAAAAGATACTTTGCAGGAGAGAATGAAATGATCTAAATATTGAGGGAAAAAAACCCTGTCAGCCAAGAATACCATAGCTGGTAAAATATAAACAGGAGAGAAAGATTTTCCTGAAAAACAAAAGCTGAGAGAGTTCATCACAACTAGATGTGCCTTACAAGAAACACTAAAGGGCATTCTCAAGTGGAAATAAAAGGATGTTAATTAACATGGTAAAAACATATGAATGTATGTGCAAAATTTACTGATAATGGTAAATGTGTACTCAAAGTCATATCTCTAATATTGTAGTGGTGATGTGTAATTCACTTACAATTCTAGTTTAAAAGTTAAGAAAACAAACACATTAAAAATAACCATAACTACAATAATTGTTATTGCATACACAATATGAAAATACATAAATTTTAACAATAACCTAAAATGTGAGAGGGAGAGATGCAAAGTTTATGCATAGTATCAAAATTAAGCTATCGGCTTAAAATGAGATGTTATAAATATATTTTTTATAAGCCTCACGGTACCACAAAGGAAAAACCTACAGTAGTTGCACAAAGATTATGATAAAGGAGCCAAAACATACCACAAAAAAATGTCATCAAATCACAAAAGAAGAGCAAGCTAAGAAGCAAGGAACAAAGGATTTACAAAACAATCAGAAAACAATTAACAAAATGGCAATAGTAAGTCCTTATCTATCAATAATTACTTTAAATACAAATGGATTAAATTCTCCAATCAAAAGATATAGAATGGCTAAATGGATAAAAAAACAAGATTCAATGGTATGCTTCTTCCAAGAGACTCACTTTAGCTTTAAAGATACAAAGAGCAGGAGTGAAGAGATATAAAAAGTTATTTCAAGAACATGGTAACAAAAGAAAGCAGGGGTAAGTATACTTATATTAGACAAAATAGACCTTAAGCTAAAAATGGTCAAAAGAGACAATGAAGGTCATTATATAATAAAAAATAGGGTCAATCCATTGAGAAGATATAATAATTGTAAATATTTATGCACACAACATTGGAGCACCTACATATATATATAGCAAATACTAACGGAAATAAAAGGAGAAATAAACAGCAATACCGTAATAGTCGGGGACTTTAATACCCCACTCTCAACAATGGATAGATCATCCAGTCAGAGAATCAAAATGAAACAGAGGATTTAAAAAACACCATAGACCAAATAGACTTAACAGACATACATCACATTAACAGAATGAAAGATAAAAATCATATGTTCGTCTCAATAGATGCAGAGAAGCATTTGACAAAATTCAACATCCATTCATGATAAAAACTATCAATAAACTTTATATAAAAGGAACATTCCTCAACATAATATGGCATAATAAAGGCCATATATGACAAATCCACAGCTGACATCATACTTAATGGTGAAAGACTGAAAGCTTTTCTTCTGAGATCAAGAACAAGAGGAGGGTGACTACTCGTATCACTCCTATTCAACACAGCACTGGAAGTCCTAGCAAGGGCAATCAGGCAAGAAAAAGAAATAAAAGGTGTCAGGATTGAAAGGAAGAAGTATAATTGTCTCCATTTGCAGATGACAAGATTTTATATAGAGAAAATCCTAAAGACTCAACCAAAAAGTTGTTAGATCTAATCAAAGAATTCGGTAAAGTTTCAGGATACAAAATTAATGCAAAAAAATCAGCAGCATTTTAAAAAACTAACAACAAATTATCTGAAAAGGAAATTTTAAAAAATTCCATTTACAATAGAATAAAAAATGATAAAATACTGGGGCCAGCCCCGTGGCACAACAGTTAAGTTCGCACATTCCACTTTGGCGGCCTGCTGTTCACCCATTTGGACCCCGGGTGTGGACATGGCATCGCTTGGCACGCCATGCTGTGGTAGGCGTCCCACATATAAAGTAGAGGAAGATGGGCACAGACGTAAGCTCAGGGCCAGTCTTCCTCAGCAAAAAGAGGAGGATTGGCAGTAGATGTTAGTTAAGGACTAATCTTCCTTAAAAAAATAAGATAAATAAAATATTCTGGAATAAATCTAACCAAGGAGGTGAAAGATCTCTACACTGAAAACTATAACACTGATGAAAGAAACTGAAGAAGACACAAATAAATGGAAAGATAGCTCATGTTCACAGACCAGAAGATAATATTTTTAAAATGTTCATATTACCCAATCCTTATCAAGATTTATATTACCTAATCCTTATCAAGCAATCCCTATCAAGAGTCCAATGACATTTTTTTAGAGAAATAGAAAAAACAAATAGAAAAAACAAATCCTAAAATTCATTTGAAACCACAAAAGACCCCAAATAGCCAAAGCAACTCTGAGAGAAAAGCACAAAGCTGGAAGCATCACATTTCCTGATTTCAAACCATATTACAAAGCTATAGTAATCAAAACACTGTGGTACTGGCATAAAAAGAGACACAGACCAATGGAACAGAACCATGAACCAGAAATAAACCTAAGCACAGGATCAACTCATATTTGACAAGGGAGCCGAGAATACTCAAGAGAAAAAGATAATCTCTTCAAAAAAATGGTGGTAGGAAAACAGGGTATTCACATGCAAAGGAATGAAACAGGACCCCTATCCTACACCACTCACCAAAAGTAACTTGAATTAAATTAAAGACTTAGATGTAAGACCTGAAACCATAAAAGTCCTAGAAGAAAACATAGGGACCAAACTCCTTGACGTTGGTCTTGGCAATGATTTCTTGGATATGACACCAAAAGCAACAGTAGCAAAAGCAAAAACAAACAAGTGGGCCTACAGCAAACTAAAAAGCTCTGCACAGAAAAATAAACCATCAACAAAATGAAAAGGCAACCTATGGAATAGGAGAAAATATTTGCAAACTGTTGATCTGATAAGGTGTTAATATCCCAAATATGTAAGAAACTCTATATAACTCAATAGCAAATAATCCCAAATGATCCAATTTAAAAATTGGCAAAGGACCTGAATAGACATTTTTCCAAAGAGGATATTCAAGTAGCCAACAGGTACAAGAAAAGGTGTTCAAAATCATTAATCATCCAGGAAATGCAAATCAAAACCACAATGACACACCTGTTAGAATGGCTAGTATCAAAAAGACAAGAGATAGGTGTTGGCGAGGATGTGGAAAAAAGGGAACCCTTGTGCACTATTGTTGGGAATATAAATTGTACAGCCACTATGGAAAACAGCATGTAGGTTCCTCAAAAAATTAAAAATATATCTACCACAGGACCCAGCACTTCCACTTCTCAGATATATCTGAAGGACATGAAATCACCATCTCCAAGAGATCTCTGCACTCCCATGTTCATTGCAGCATTATTCATAAGAGCCAAGACATGGTAACAACCTGTGTCCACTGACAGATGAATGGATAAAGAAGATGTGGTAGACATATACAATGGAATATTATTCAGCCATAAAAAAGAAGGAAATCCTACCATTTGTGACAACATAGATGGACCTTGAGGGCATTATGCTAAGTGAAATGGTCAGTCAGAGAAAGACAAATAGCATATGACCTCACTTCTACAAGGAATCTAATAAAGCCAAACTCATAGAAATTGAGAACCGACTGGTGGTTGTGGAGGTGGGGCTTGGAGGTGAGGAAAATGGGTGAAGGTGGTCAGAGGGTACAAATTTCCAGTTATAAGATAAATAAGTTCTGGGAATATAGCATACAGCATGGTGACTACAGTTAACAATATTGTACTGTATATTTGAAAGCTGCTAAGAAAGTAGATCTTAAAAGTTCTCATCACAAGAAAAAAAATTTATAACTATGCAAGATGATGGATGATAACTAAACTTACTGGGGTAATCATTTTGAGATATATATATATATATATATAAAATCATTATGTTTTATAGCTTAAACTTACACAATGTTACATACCAATTATATTGCAATAAAATTGAAAGAAAAAATAAAAAAGAAGTAACCCAATACCAAACTTCAACGTGAAAAACCAAAAGAAAACTGGAAGGCTCAAGGTGGATGCTATAAAATTTAGGCAGCTGGTCTCTATGCAACAATTCTTACTTACCACATCATTTCTAGAAAACAAACTAATAGATTAAGTAAATAGTATATGTCACAATCTTTTTATTTTTTGAGGAAGACTGGCCCTGAGCTAACATCTGTGCCCATCTTCTTCCACTTTATATGTAGGATGCCTGCCACAGCACGGCTTGACAAGTGGTGCGTAGGTCCCCACCCAGGATTCAAGCCTGCTAAACCAAAAGCAAACCAAAGCGGAACGTGTGAATTTAACAGCTGCGCCACCAGGCCGGCCCCAGTGTATGTCACAATCTTTATATCTGCCTTTCTTAACATAGAAACATTTCCCTGATTACTTAAATTTATTGCTCAGGCAAGACATGGAAACAATGAAATAAGAAAATAGTCAAATCTTCCTTAAAATGCTGACTTTCTATACAATGTATGGGCTACTCTCATTCTTTTAAAACTGTAAGGCCATCTACAATAAAAAGGCAGGCTTGACAATGCCCTCTTAGAGATTTGTTTACTTTTGTCACATGCAGCACACTGATTCACTGGTAAAGATGGTGAAATCGGTTTAAAATTTTTCATTTTTTATTTTTACTAGTCTCCTCCCTTTGTAATAGTCAAACATGTTAACAGAAGGTGACAATATCGTTCTTGGGTAATCTCCACTATCAATAACGCCATCCTTCCAGCAAAACTCCTACCTGTTTCTTTGAAATGAAGTGTAAGAAAACAGGAAAAAGAAAGGAAGGTACAAACACAGGAAAGGAAAGAGAAAATAGGAGGTGAGGCAGGAAACCCTACATATAAGTAGAAGCGGAATTATAAAAAAGATAATTTATTGAATTGAAAGAAAAGATTAATGTGTCTTTTTTTCTCTTTCTTTCCCTCTCTCCCCGCCACCATCCCTCCGTCCCTTCCTTGTTTCTTCCTTCCTTTCTTTGGTGCGGGAGTTTCTTTCTTACCTCCACAGAATCAGAAAGATTTCCTCCTACTCTTCTGCCAGCTATAGTGGACTAGAATTCAATAGCAAATGCTTATTAGAGTAGCTGACTTTTTCTCAACTAATTAAGATCTATAGTGGAGGCAATGAACAATCAGTGAGTGAGGGAGAATAGAAAGACAAGAGCTCAGCTCCTTACCTGTCACTTCACAAGTCAGTGTAACACTCTGTTTTTCTTTTACTTTCACATCTTCCCACGTATTTTCACCCACAATGCGAGGTGGTACTAAAAACAAAACAAAAGAAAACAACAGAAAAAGTAAGCAACAATTCTATAACAGGGCTGTTATTTTATAGACATCTATATTTATATTTTTACTAAGCTATAACGTTTAACACAAACCCATAAATTCTTATTATTTGTTTACTAGAATAATGTCATAACACTATTTTGATCAATTCTAATTTTAAGATATAAAGTTATAGGTCATGAATTCAATTATAACTAATTTTATTGTAATGTAAATAAATCATAAAGTCTGGATAAAAATGTCAACAAGTGAATGAGTAAAAACATTTATTAGACATTTATTTCTCCCACTATAACTTTGATAAGCACTCACATTAAACAAGTTATTAGAGTCTTAGAATACTGTTGAACAATTGTGAATTGACAAGACATGGCATTCCAGCCATTTTAATTCAACCGATTACATCCAAACCATTTAACATTTAAATCTTGCCAACAGTGACAGTCTAGGGGTCAAAGAATACTAAGTGTGAAATCAAGCTGTAGATAAATTTTAACTCTGCTTCCCGAATATATTTAAGTCAATGAGATTTTTTTCTAGATATTGCAAATTATATAAATACCTAATACTGAAAGCCCAAAGATTTTTCTTTCTTCACCAGCTGCATTCCTTACGACACAAGTATACTGGCCAGCATCTTCTATTCTGGTCTGCATCAACCGCAAAGTCCTACCTCCTGGAGAGGGAAACCACCAGACGACTCAAAAAGAAATCTGTAACTTTACCAGTTGTCCATGTAATGCTCAATTTAGGTAAAATTTAATCAACACACTTCAAAGGGCTTTAAAATGCATAAGTCAAGCTTTTTAAAAAATCACATTTTAAGCCTATATGAAACAAAATAGACAATTCAGAAGAATTTTCTGTTTCAATGGATAAAAAAATAAATACAACGCTAGGTGACAGGAAGCAAGAAACGAGGTGTCAAAAAGGTGATATTTGCACATAATCGTAAAAAGTAAGTACACTTTAACAGAGGAGTTGAGAGACACCATTGTAGGTGGAATACGAATGAGGATATAGAGGTAAAAAGTAGAAGTGAGCTGTGGTACCTATGGCAGAGCAGGTGGAGGAAACGCTGAGAGATGAGGCTAGATGGAGTACAACCTGATTCTGCGGGCCCTTGCATGCTTTGCTAAAGAATCTAGACTTTCTAGTGTTCATTAAGGCTATAACAGTGTGTGAAAAAAAGATCATGATCTGATTTGTGCTTTAGAAAGACAACTGTGGCAGGACGTTTAGGAAAATATTCCCAGATTGGGATGACATCCATATATAAGGGATGGGGGAAACTGTCAGGACCGATTACCAGTTTTCAATTAAGTTTCATAGAATCCTGGAACTATTTATATCACAATTGATGGGGGTCATGTGTCATTCACTCGCACGACTCTGCTTCTGTTCCTTTTTATATTTTGAACTTCTATGTTATGAAGAAAGATTCCTCGTCCAAGAAATGCATGTAGACTGGGCGTGAAACTCTGATATGCAGAAAGGGGTGATTTAAAGGGAAACTCCATTTAAAGACAGAGGAAGAGGAAGCAGCCAATGAGACTGAAATGAAGCCTGCAGAGAACTAAGAGATGTGCTGAGAGAGCAGAGTCCTCAAAACCATTTGAGAAGTAAATTCTAAGAAAAAAATGTGAATCATTTCTTAGATTTTGTAATAATTTTCTACCTGATATATTTTTCCTTAGTCCCCTGAATTTGAACTAAAAAAACTGAAATGGTTAAACATGAAATTTTCATGTAAATATTCTCCTGGATCTGGATTCGTCAGGAGTTTCCACCTGCTTTCTGTTTTTATAAACACAACAAGCTGTCATTGAGCTTTTCCTATAAGCAACCCTCCCATCCTCAGCCCACTGAAAGGTGAACTTGCAGTATCTTATTTAGGTGAACAAAGCTGATAATCTGAATTTAGTCATTTTGTTCAACTGAATGTAAGTATTAAGCAAAGTTGAATACAGAAATTATCTAAACATGTCAAGAATTTACAATAGTTAGGAAGGAATTCAAGCACCCACTACCACTTCAGATTAGAGAGACCATAATCTGATTCCGGTTGAAAGACCCTAAAACACTACAACTTTCATGAGTCATTGCTGGCTCTGCAAACCTCAGCCTGATGAGTCTTACGGTCTTTTTCTCTTTGCTTCCTTGTGCTCTCACATAATCCAGTGAAAAACAAAAAAGGGTCCAACATTAAATTAGACTTAAACGCAGACGTTTCTTGTACCTATTAAATTTTGTTTTTTTGAGGAAGATTAGCCCTGAGCTAACTTCTGCCAATCCTCCTCTTTTTGCTGAGGAAGACTGGCCCTGAGCTAACATCTGTGCCCATCTTCCTCTTCTTTATATGTGGGATGCCTGCCACAGCATGGCATGCCAAGCGGTGCCATGTTCGCACCTGGGATCCCAACCGGTGAACCCCGGGCCACCGAGAAGTGGAATGTGTGAACTTAACTGCTGCGCCACCAGGCCGGCCCTTACCTATTAAATTTTTATAGCAGCTATCTGTTCTTGACAGATAACTTCATAACAATGATAGAGGCTTCACCAAAGTACTGCTCTCAGGAAAGCTATACTTAAAGTCTCAGGAGGACTAATCTTAATGAAACAGAAGTGTGCAGTGTGGACAAGGAACAAGCAAGTCATATGCCATTCATTTGATTCTCATTCATCTCTTGCACAACACACATGTTCAGACTGTAAAATTCAATGACTTTTTTGGCAGCGCCACAAAGTGAAACAGTTCCCAATGTATTCATTTAGGGATCTTCAGCCACAAGTCAAGCAAAACAAAACTAAATAAAACCAAAACACTACTCCCGTAAATCTGTAATAAGCCAGAGTACATCAGTTTATCTTGTCTTTTTCATTTCCAGAAGCCCCGATGTAGTTATTATATTTAAAAAGAGTTCCTACTTCTTCAACAGTTGAGAATTGGAAAAAAAAATAAGCCAAAGATATGAGGATAATTTCAAGACAAGGTTTTGGTGCTCAGGTTTTTGGTAACCAAGTTGTAATAAAATCTTTGCCATCAGCATGCATTTCCAAAGATCAACCAAGACTGGAAGTCATGTAAAAATGAAAGCATCAAGGGGCTGGCCCTGTGGCCGAGTGGTTAAGTTTGTGCGCTCCGCTGCAGGCGGCCCAGCGTTTCGTTGGTTCGAATCCTGGGCGCGGACATGGCACTGCTTGTCAAACCACGCCGAGGCGGCGTCCCACATGCCACAACTAGAAGGACCCACAACGAAGAATATACAACTATGTACCGGGGGTCTTTGGGGAGAAAAAGGAAAAAAATAAAATCTTTAAAAAAAAATAAAAAATAAAATTAAAATTACAAAAAATAAAAAAGAAAGCATCATAGTAAGGAAATAGGAAAGTTTCCCAGGACAGGGAGACCCAAACTGTTACCAGGCTGTCCATCACAATAACAACAAACATGTCCTGGATGCCCACCAGATACGCAGGCACTGCGTTAACCTCTTTACATACATTAACTCATTTCATCTTTACAAAAACCCTAAGAGGCAAATACTGTTAACATCATCACTTTACGAGTGAGTGAAGAAACTAAATTGAGCAAAGTTAAGTAACTTGCCTGAGGTTACAAATCTAGGGAGTATTACAGGCAATAAACATAATAGTTACAGCAATGTACATTTCTCATCAAGCTCCCATTATTTATAGGCCAAGATCTTGAAGAAACAGAAGGACCTTAGGATATTTAGACCTAATTCAAACACTAGGAAAGGATCTTTTCTGAAAAAGCCTTCAAAAATGAGAATTTAAACTTTGTTTGAATAAATTTAGGGGCGGGGAGCTCATTCTCTCTTAAAATAGCTCATTGTGACTTTAAACAATATAAATATTTTTTAAGTTGTTTATATTCTGACCCAAATCCATCCCTAGAATCTTCCAGACAATGAAATTGCTTTCAATCTCTGGAACTAGACAGAACCAAAAGAATCCTTTTCTGCACCATGGCTCTTCAAATATTTAAAGCTAATTTTCACTATGTAATGATAAGGTTTATTTTTCCAGGTTAAATACAATCAGGCATATAAATTATTTTGCCATCATTTACCATCATGGTTACTCACCTTTGAAAATATTGTCAATAAATCCTTCTTCTAGTCTTCCTAATGAGTAAGTTAAGTCCAGAATACAACTGGTCTTTTACTTTTCTTATCGGTGAAAATATGTTTTATTAATATGGCAAAATATCGCATTTGTTTTCTTGATAACCACATTACACTGTTAATGCATACTGAGTAACAATTTAGCCATCTTTTCATATGAAGAATTCTGAAGCTATATCTCATACTGATTTTCATCAGTGGTTTTGAATGTAAGTGCAGAAGTCTTTTTAACTTTCGTTTTGTTAGGCTTAACTCAAAACTTCCAGTGTTGGGGTGTGTTTGAATTCACATGCCTCCATTCACACATTCAGTCTTCTTCTAAGTACCCAAGCTTTTTATTAACCACAAACTTGGCAAGATTGTTTTCTTAGTTTGTATCTAAGTCAATATTAAAAGGGTCCAAGTGCAGATTCCTGTGGTATGCCCCAAGACACCTCTCTCCACACTCACGCTGATCCATCAACAAGCTAATAGATTTTCCTACATAACCAGATAAGGAATAAGCTGAATACCTCTTTTACAATAATGATAAAGTCTTAGCTCATTGAAAACTATCCCATCCTGGAAATATAAAACTTATTCAGATCAGAGTCATGAATAAATTAAAATACTTGGTTATGGAGATAACGTGAGTCACTCCTTAGACTCTGGTTTCAATTTCAGTACTTCTTTTCATTCTTCGCTTTTCAAATTGGTTGGTACTCACTGTAGCATGAATGCCCTGATGGTCCCATGATTTAAGTAATAAGTGAGTCCCAAGATTTCTTTTCAAAAAGGACCTAGAGATATTCAGAGATTTTCCCCATTTTCATATACCTTCTGATGTCCTTCTAAATATTTTTTTCTTAATACAATCAGTGTGTATTATAGTAAATAGCCAGATCCAAAAGAAAAATAAAACACAAAGAAATGAAATATTAAGGAGAAACTGTGACCATATAAAGCTACCTGGGTTATCAGGCTATGAGAATTTCTAATACCTGAGAGAATTCTCACAGAACTGCTAAGGCTGACGGGCCACCCATCTTTGAGCCAGGTAATTGAAGGTAGGGGAATTCCTGAAGCTTCACAAGTCAGGGACACTGAGTTTTTTTCCACCACACTGATATTTTCAGGTGTTTCATGGTTTCCTATGATGCTTGGAGGGGCTGTAAGACAAAAAAAACAAATAAGAAGTGGAAAGGAAGGTAGCTAATATATGTCACACACCAAATCCTAAACAGCTTATTGTTAATAATAAGACTTCCATTTTCTGGTCAAGACTAAGCAAAATAAGAAATCATGAAAAGAGTTTATTATTATTATTCTTTTTAGTATGACATGCCTGGAAGTAAAAATGTCATGTCTTTCTTACTAATAGCAGTAAACGACTTTCACATTGTTATTCTAAATAGTGGTGAATGATTTTCTATGAGTCACTCATCTTTTCTGGTGGATTTCTAAAAGCCTTCATGACTTTCTTATAAGCAGGATTTTATAACAAATAACCCCAATCTTGAAAATTAAAACTTATCTAACAAAAAGATATCTAAGATTGATTCCTTCTCTCATTTACATTCTGATTTCTTTAGCTTTGGCCCACACATAAGCTGAAAATTACAGAATATGAATACTGAACTTTGTGCATGTCCTAACTGGATTCAAGATATAAAACTGTGTCTATTAAATTTACCATTGTGTTGTATAGATTTGACATTTCAAATTGAATGCACACAAATAGGTGTCCCTGAGTACATGTATGTTTGGTCTATTCCTACTGACATTTATGGCTCATGAATTAGAATATTAAAGCTGACTTTAGTAAAACTCATGCCCAACTGATGCTGAGTCAGTAAATGCTAAGGAATCTAGTTTTACACCAGCCAGGACAGCTAATCTGGAAAACAGAGAATCAAGGAATATTACTTTGGATAGTATTGGACCAAAAGTACTTGAAGAAGACAACTATCTACTATCCTAAAGAATATCCAATGTATGCTTATTTCAGCAAGGTAAGAAACGAGAGGTCAGACATGGAAGGATATATGATGAGATTGATCTAGAGAAGTGGTCCATATGTAGAAAATAATAGACTATAAATAAAAGACTCAGTACTTGAGGCCTATATCTGCCATCCAGGATGCTAGAGACTATACTAGCTGGCGAATAGACTTATTGAAGCTCTTTATACTTACTATGGACACTTAAGTCATATTTTCTATCAGTCATTCCTGCTACATTCATAGCAACACACACATAACGGCCTGTGTCAGATACATGAATGTTCTTCAGCTGAAGGACGCGACCTTCATCCATTATTTCCATTCCCCTTCCCTTGGTCAAGGGGCGGCCATCTTTCATCCAGGTCACTGTCGGTTGAGGAATACCCTGCACCTCACACTCCAAGGAAATACTCTTGCCTCGAGTTACAATAATTTCAGTAGGGTGGCTGCCACTGTTGGATATAGTTGGTCGAACTGGAAAAAAATGAAATAAAATGGAAATGTTTGCTTCAGGTCTTACAACACAGGCATTTTCATCAGCCAAAGTTAAATTCACTTTTGATGTCAAAAATTAGCTACTAAAGAAAAAAACTCGGGACTAATAGACATGGCATTGCTATATTGAGAGGCGGAATTCTTCTCCAAAGTTTTTAAATGGATTCATATCTAAAATAAAGTAAGGAAAGAATGCTGTGTTTGCTACTTTTCCTGCTTGGGAGAAGTTATAGAAATATTGGAACTCATCGTTTGTAGCTCTGATTTACAGAAGTCTTCCTAGTACTAATTTTAAAATATATATGGTAGCTTAGCTCACGACCCAATGTCTGTTAACAATTCCTTTCTTCCTTCCACCTTCCACTACAGGAGTTGGGAAAGCTGAGACTGTTTCTCAGTCTTCTTTGAAAATCGAGGTGGCCACATGAATCAATTCAGGCCTAAAATATCTAAACAGAGATCTGCTGGGTGGGGCTGGTGGGGGGAATGTTTTGCTCTCCTGGTAAAAGAGATACCACCTCTCCTTTGTGCCTTCACTGTGGACTTGACGCTACAGCTGTAGTAGCCACCTTGAGACCACAAAGGAAGGACCAGGAGAATCCTAGATCTCCTGTCCCGATATGAATAAGCTGCTCATCAACTCCAGTGATTGCCATCTCAGGCGTCTCTTTATGTGAGAACATAAACCTCTACTTGTTTAAGCCACTGATCGCCAGATATTCTGTAACTTGCAGCCGAATACACCTAACTGATACTGGGTCCAAGAAAGACAATTAGTCCAACCCTAATACAAATGTGTGGGGGAAGAAAAATAAGCTAGAGTTAGTAGTCCTGTGTTCTAGTGCCAGCCGGACCACATGCAAGCCACGTGACCTGAGTCTGTCATAGAAACCTCTCTGGGCTTAAGTTTCCATGTATGCAAAATGGAGGCAATAGTTTTGTCTCATATCACAGCTCGTGTAAAGATTAAATAAGATACTGTAACTATTTTAAACACTTTAAAATTTTATATAAATTAAATACTTTTTAAGACGAGATATTTTTACATATTGTGTATATAGCCTACGGTACAATGCCACCCCTCCCAATTCCACATGTCCACTATCCTGCCTCCAACAAATTACAGCCACATTGGTTGTCTGCCATCGGCAAGCTGATGCAGAGTGGACAGCTGTACTGCTGAATAAATAACAGCCAGAAATAAGTCATTGTTCTCTGGTTATGTCAACACAATTTGAATTTGTGGGTCTTATAACCTTACTAGTGTGAATGAATCTTAAAGATATGAAGAAAAAGTAAAGGGGAAGGATAGAAAGATTGAAAGAAAATTGTGCCAAAGCCCGGCTAATCAATAACCTACTGTAAACTTGTAACTTGTAGTCTTTCTTTGCAGTTCCAGCAACATTCGATGCCACACATGCATAGAGCCCTGCATCGGATTTTTCAGCGATTGAAATCTGCAACAGCCTGCCTCCGGATAAGGTTCTGACTCGCCCTGCAGAATCAGCCAGCACTGGGGAGCCTGCAAAGAAAACCCCATGGCAGAATATGAAGTAGAAATATAAGGCATTTTGTGCACGTACTCTGATGAGTATGCATACTTATTTATTTACTTCCTAGTTCAAGTTACTCTAAAAGGCAGACAACACTGTGAAATAATCCTATGCCATAAAAAGGAGGAAGAGGAGAAAAAAGGAGGGAGAGTAGATGTTTATCAAGATTATTTTCTGCAAATTTTTCTTTCAATCAATACTGCATCTGAAAGAAAACATACTTAGAAAAACAAACAAAATAACATCTTAAAACAGCAAAACAAAAATTATTTTTTTTACTATTTTATTTATTTTCCTTTTTGTTCAAATTGTTTTAGCTTTGTTAGCTTTTTCAGTTGGTTCCTGTGTTTTTTGACATTCCATCGTAAGACTTTTTTTTTTTAAAGATTGGCACCTGAGCTAACAACTGTTGCCAATCTTTTTTTTCTTTTTCTGCTTTATCTCCCCAAATCCCCTCAGTACACAGTTGTATATCTTAGTTGCAGGTCCTTCTAGTTGTGGCATGTGGGACGCTGCCTCAACGTGGCCTGATGAGCAGTGCCATGTCCGCATCCAGGATCTGAACTGGTGAAACCCTGGGCCGCCGCAACAGAGCGCACAAACTTATTAACCACTTGGCCACAGGGCCAGCTCCCAAAAGTTATTTTTTAAATCAGCTAAAAATTTAGATGATCTGTCTGATACTTCATCAGACACAATAAGTACAGACTTATTAATTATCAGACACAATGTCTGATACTTAATGGACACAAATAAGCATTAGTTGATGAATACATTGAAAATCTGTTCAACTGCCGAATTCAGTCTTAATATATTACAAAAATGTTAAAAATACAGCAAAAATGTTTGCTATGGAAAATTATTTATTTTTGCTGAAGAAGATTCACCCTGAGCTAACATCTGTTGCCAATCTTCTTCTTTTCTGCTGAGGAAGATTTGCCCTGAGCTAACATCTGCGTCAATCTTCCTCTATTTTGTATGTGAGCTGCCAGCAAATCATGGCCACTAACAGATGGGTGGTGTAGGTCCACGCCCAGGAACTGAACCTGGGCTGCTGAAGTGGAGCACGCCAAACTTAACCACTAAGCCGCTGGGGCTGGCCCCTAGAAAATACTTTTCAAACCTATTCTAAAGAAGAAAAAATAGTTCACTGAATGGTGGATTCTTGATCATTATAGCTGCCCTATAATGCATTTGATTAAAAAACAATTAACGAAGAAAATTCATTTTTTCTGGGGAGCATTTAGTCTCAAACTGAAGATTTTGAGCTGGATATGGTTGAAGTTTCACATGCTGCCCATTTAAGATAAAGAATTATACTGTCTAGTATTTTAGTATGCAAACTCCAGGAAAGTTTGTTAATAAATTGACGTTTGCCAAATAAAACATAAATTCATTTAATATTTATATTTCATTTTATAAATGTCAAAGGATGAAAACTGACCTTTCTTCTTCCAAATCAGATTTGGGGGTGGAATACCACTTGATTCACACAACAGGCTAATAAGATTCCCTTCAATGACTGTAAGTTGAGTAAGTTCATCAGAACTGTAAATATTTGGTGGTACTGCAAAGATAAAAAAAGGAAAAATATTATTTTTACACTCATTTAATATGAAATTTCCCTAACTCTTTACATGTAAAAAAAAAAATGTTCCAACTCAAATGACACAAGGAAATAATTGGTACTTGAGATTAACATATCAACACATTAAAAGTCAACTGCAAGACATAGAATAAATACATAATAGCAGACTTCCCATTTTCACAGATAGAAAATTATCAAAATATTCAGAGTGGTATACAAAGAAGGTGATCGAGTACAGATATTTGGATATCTTGCACCAAAAAATTAAGGCACCTACCAAGTTTAAACCTAACCCAGTCATTTGTGCCCGGCCAGCTTCGATAGCTCAGATGCTGAACAGAATTGGAAAACCTCAGGCATGTAACAGATAGTAAAGAACAGAGGCAACGAATTTGATCTAAGAAACAGACATGTTACCTATTCTAGATTGCAGAACTTGCCTCCCCACTGGCCTCCAGCTTCTCCTTGGAACCTTCAAAGTGAATCCTGACTACCCACGCTTCTCTCAAAGAGGCTGAGTCTGCAATTGCTGGCTGAACTCTCCCCACGGACACTTTTGTGGTTGCAGAAATATCAGGTGGGGATGCTTGTGCTCCCATGCTCCTGGGAGCTGAGAAGTGAGAAAATCCCTCTCACCTTCCATTGCAGCTTCCAGTCATTGTTCAACCACTCTTGTGAAAGCCTCTATTCCTTTGAGGCCCAGGCCACCAATATACTTCTCTTTCTCCGTCTTACCACCATCTGGGAACCTGGCATTCTTTATCCATTCATGGAACAACTTGGTACTTGTTTTTATCTCCTTCTTCACTTGAAGACCTGCCATCATTCTGTATGAACTCAGTACCCACATGTATAATCAGTAGCAAGGGTCGAAACATCCTCGCTACTCAGTTCCTTGATCTGCTCATCCCTTTCTCCATCAGACGTCATACCTTTTCATCATCTAGAATATTTCTCCTGTAAATTTAAGGCACTCTCTGACAACGGCTCTATCCTAACAGCTTTTTCACTCAATTATTCCAAATTCATCAATCTAATTGAATTTCAAATCCTTTCAACTTCTCGAAGTCTCCCAGTCTAGCCGCCTACTTTTTTGTTTACCGATTTCTTTATCTAGCTTAGATTTCATAATCAATAATTTCAACTACTCCTTTGCCAATATTCTCAACTGCCTTGCAGCACTGCCCTTTCTATTTGGCAACACCCCTACTCTGGATGAATCCTACAGTTTACTCTGTCATCACCTATACCATAGATGGAAAGTTCTACAGAAGAAAATGACAATTACACAAATTGCCACCACTATAAATTCATGATGTTCAGTCTAAACTCCATCTTCCTCTACTCCCATGGCTTCCACTAATACAAATACTTGCAAATCTGTATCTGTAATGCAGACCCTTTCTGAGATCTAGACTTTTATATCTGACTACTTAACATCTCAACTTGGATGCCTTACAGGTTGGGGCAGTTGTCAAACTCAACCACCTTTGTGCCCTCTCTGAGGGAAGGACACTACTGTTCATACAGCCCAGCTGGCCAACCTACAACAACATTCATCCTTTCATCTTGTTTCCACATTTCTCCTTCTAAGCAATTAATCCTGTTAATTCAATTTCTTAAATACTTCTGGAGTTTATCTGCTTTCTAAAATACAGATCGGAACAGCCCAGTCCTCCTTTAAATCCCTTTAATGGTACTGTATTGCCTTTAGAATCAACTCCATACTTTTAAAATTGATTTTAGAGACCCTCTTCAATATTCCCCTTTTAACTTTTCCAACCCAATATCTTCTCACTCTCCTCCACACCACACTAGGCTGCACGGTGAATGATGTTTGGTTCATTGAACACAGACAGTATTCTCCATGTCTTTGCAACACGTCTATCCTCTTCACAGAACTAACATCCACTCATCCTTGAAATCTTAATTAGATGTCACAAGTGCCTGATTTGTCTTCCCACAAAACCTCCTATGATAGCTCTTAGGAGATTTAATTTTAATTGGCTATTGAAAGATATCTCTATACCAGAAGACTATAAGTTTTGTGTGAACAAGTTCACTGTCTTTCTCATTAACCTCTCTATGCCTACACGTGGCATGGTGCCAAGAACACAGAGGCACATTGTAAATAATTCTGGAGTGAATCCATCCTTGATGTCTCAACTTTCTCTCCCCTATCATTCACTCTTATATCTACTTCATTGTTTTCCTCTATTAAATTATTTTTCTTGAAGGGGCATTGGTCTACTCATTTGTGAAGTACACTTTGTAGTTTATGTCTAATTTAACTTCTCTGCAGTATGTGACATCATTCATTCACCCATCCATCCATTCACATCCAACTTATTTGCTGTCTGTGTTCTTCTTCTGGGAACACCATTGTCCTTAGTTTCCATGACACAAGCTTTACCTAGTTTTCTCCCTACCTTGACTGTTCCTTCTCAGTTTCCCATTTGGATTCTCATTCTCTGTCTCCCTTCTTCTGTGGTGCATGTGAAAGTCATTCTACACAGTGCTCTTCCACACACATTCTCTTTACTCTCTCTAAGGGATCTCAACTGCTACATATGTTCTCATGTCTCCAACCTCATGTTTTTAACTGTTATCTCTCTCTCCTAAGCTGTAGGCTTATATTTCTGATGGCATGGAGAATAGCTTTGTGTGGACAGTCTACAGGTATCTCTAATAAAGCATTTTAAAAACAAATTCTTCACCTCACTTTCTAACTGATCATCTCTCCAAGTTTTTCTTTTTTCAATCTTTACTGGATAACACCCAGGTCTTGTCCATATTGGGAGTTATATGAATATTTTTTTTCCCCATTTGAAAGAAATGAGAAAGGAAGGAAAGGAGAAATGATGGGAGAAAAAGGATGGAAGGAGGTAGGAATGAAGGTAATGCTACATAACTAATATGTAGTAAATTTACTACAGAGTAAATTTTACTATTTAAAAGTAAGTTAATCCTTTTCCAGGGCTTGAATAATAGCACTTCTTTTTTTTTTAAATAGCATTCTCATAATCGTCCTCAAGATTTTTTAAAACAATAAGAATGATTTATAATTAACAAGTCATTTTCTACATAAATGCACACTTTTAAAGTTTTAAAAATGTTTGTTCTCTGACCGATCGGTGGTTACCAGGGAAAAGGGGGGGTGGGGGGAGGGCACAAAGCGTGAAGTGGTGTACCCACAACATCACTAACAATAACGTACAATTGAAATCTCACAAGGTTATAATCTACCATAATCTTAATAAAAAATAAAAAAAAATGTTTGTTCTCTGGGGGCGGCCCAGTGGCATAGTGGCTAAGTTCGTGCACTCTGCTTTCGCAACCCAGGGTTTGCAGGTTTGGATCCTGGGAGCAGACCTACACACCACTCATCAAGCCATGCTGTGGCAGCATCCCGCACAGAGGAAGACTGGCACAGATGTTAGCTCAGGGCCAATCTTCCTCAAGCAGAAAGAGGAAGATTCGCAACAGATGTTAGCTCAGGGCCAATCTTCCTCAAAAAACAACCCAAAAGTTTGTTGTCTATCAGAATCAAATTATTTCCTCTACCTATTTTTATTTTAAAATGTGTTTTGGAAGAAACTTTTATGGTCAAAGGTAAATTTCAGCTCATTATCTCAATAAATAAAAAGTTTAAACAAATACAAGCAAAATTAAGAGGGCTTAATATGTTATAAACGAATTTAAAGAAGTATTTAAAATAAAGATGAATATACTGGAAATGAGAGCACGCTTTAACAATTAGCAGACAACCACACCCAACGTAAAAGCTGTGATTACTCCTAAGGATTACTTTAATTAGTAACAAACAGTAAAATTTCAAGCCATGGTAGCTTTTTCACACTGATCAACACAGTAATCTGGTCTCCCACCTACAAGTGCACGTGTTCTCTGTCTCTCACAAACACACATAATTCACATACATAACTTGGCCTTTCGACTTATTTTTCACTTGACCAACCCACTCTCCATTCGTGGAGAAGGCTCAATCATTAGAAGATCCTGACTGTGGAAGCTAAGGGACACATTACTTGGGCAGGAGAGGAGAACAGTTATACAATGAAGTTACAGTGACAGATGTGTTTGGGTTCAGGAAGTCTATCTATAGTTACTCTTTAAATAATTATGCAAGTTGATACTCAGGACAGCATCATCTAAACATATTGACTAGTGCCCATCTATGTATTACGATGAATTCTAGTTACGTGGATGTCATTTGAAGAATTGACACAAGGAATAAAAGGTTAAACCACATACTGTATCATTTACTCCATAGGGGCTGAGCACACTTACCCCAAATGTTGACATTATAGTTTTTCTCAGTTTTTCCAGCAACATTTGTTGCCTCACAAGTGTAACGACCAGTGTCTTGAACCTGAGCATCTTCAATCTGAAAACAAAATTACACTTTGAAACCACAGTTTCTATTTCATAAGTAATGGAGCTTTTCTACTAATGTTATTTGTGATCTCATTTTTCATTAGTATTCCGAAGATTTTCAAACATACAAAAAGCATAGAGAATAGCAAAATGGATGGCTGTATGCCTATCACCCACATTCAACACTTACCAAGATTCAACAATGTTCATGTATGTCATATCTTAATCTCATTAATATTAATGGCTGAAGGTTTAAAAAGGCCTTTTAAATACCAATAAGATAAAAGAGCAAAAAAAATGACAATTTCTGAATAAGTTATTTAGGGCTTTAAAATATATAATCTTTACACATCAAGGATATCGTTCAGTAAAATAAAACTGTTATTGTTAATTTCTTACATCTTCTCCCCTAGTGGGTTTGTAAACTTCTTCAAGCCAAGTATTATATTCAATTAGTCTCAGACTCTCAGTACCCAGTTTGATGCTTGGTAGATAATTAAATATCAGTAAGTATTTTCCATGTATTTATCTGCAACATGCATTAATGCTCATTCATCATTCGTTCACTGACCATTCAGCAGTTATTGAGGACCCCGTACTGCAGGTAGAGGATACAAAAAGTACACTGTAGTATATGGTTTCTGACTTAAGCTTACAATCTAGTTGAGATTATAAAGTATATGAACATAAAAAAATCTAATAATAAACAAGGTACAAATAATAATTCAAGATAATATAAGAGGTACAACAAATAGTATAAGATTGATTGCTAAATAACTTTGCAATCAATTGTTAAAACATGAAAAAGAGAGAAAATCATTGGCATTGGAATTATCATTGAAAGTGTTTAGTACAGCAGGGGTGCACTAAAAGTTTTCATTTTCACGAGGTCTTCTCCTTATGCCCCTCGTGGGACCTGCACATTTCAGGGTGCCTGGCTGGGCTCTGTGGTGGAGATTCAGTGGACCCCAGGATGTCTCCACGATCATCACCTCTCTCCCAGCTTCTCAACCCTACTGGAATCTGTGCTCTAAAGAAATGAACTTCTATGCTCACCGAAATTTGCTAAGACAGTTCCAATCACACATAACTCTCCCCTACCAGTGCTGGGACCTGTGTTCATAAAGCTGTTTCCCTCTATCACTTGGTCAGAGATGAAGTTTGAGAATTCTACCAGCTGCTTTCTAGAACTCTGGGCTCTGCCTTGGAGCGGGGCAGTGCTTTTTGCTCGCCGCACCCCCTGCCAACTAGTTCAATTGACATATCCTACTTTCCTTCATCAGTGATTCTGGCCTTTCCTTCCCCACCAGCTCCATTATTACAGGATCATAATTCCAAGGTCTCTACCCTCTTGCCTCTAACATACACCTTCATGCTCCCTCCCACACCCTCATATGCTTCTGCCCTCCTTGTGTAAGCTTCTCAGCTTCCTATGTGTCATCATCCACTTCTCAAGACTTTGTTTGCCAGTATCAACCTTCCTTTACCAAAAAGCTGTGTGGCGTAGTGGTTAGTAGCAGGGATTCTGAAGCTATACTCCTGTATTCAAATCCCACTTCTGTCACTTAGTAACTGTGCACAGATTACTTAGCCATTCTTTCAATTTCTCAATAGGGTCACTACGAGGATTTTATAAACTTTCCAATGGCTTGTTGGCTTCCTGAAGCCCCATTCCTTTGGCTGACTTTCAATGTTAGCTTTTATTTCACTCAAATTAACCTTGTCAACATTATTTCCAAATATTCACTTTGTTAAATTCTCTGTTTCAGCCACACTAGCTTACTTGCTTTCCTGCATCAGGCCTATTATCCCAGCTAACCATAAAAAACCAAGTAGCCTTCCAAGAGCATTCCAGGCAACCACAGCCTCACCCCTTGCTAGCCCCCCAAAATGTATAGTCTGTACCATCCACTTGAGAATTAGCTCAGACTTGCAGCACTTACTGCATTTTTAAACTGAAATGTTAATTAATTTTTCATATATTTATGCAAAATTAGAAGACATGAAAGGCAGGAAATGTGTCTTATACTTTCTTGCATCCCTGTGCTAAGCACCTGGAATGGGTATTTGCTGACTGGCTGGATGATTGAGGATGAGGCACTCCTTAGAATATTTCTATATTTTCCTAGAAGCATTTTTGGATGGCTTCTGGCTACAAATATGGATAGACAATTAAATATTTAAATCTTACTAAGCATAACATTTTTAAAAAATCACAAACCTCATTAATAAAAGGGTTCCCAGAATTTTCTAAGATGAAATTAGTAGAACACTTGTAAAGACAGGAAAGTTTAATATAGGTAATACCAAAGCTATGAGCTCAGGAATAATATAAGAAGAAGTAAATGAATCTACAGCCTTACCTTTAACATACTCCCATTTTCAGAGATACTGAGTCCTGGTTTCTTCAGCAAGAGGCGGCCGTCTTTTAGCCAAGTCAGGGTAGGTGGGGGAATGGCATCACTTTGACATAGTAACTCTACAGCTTGGTTAATGAGGACAGAGATGTTCTGTTCTTCTCCCATAATATTTGGTGCAACTAAGTGAAAGATGGGTTTTCCCTCAGGATGAAACAGGCCAGCACACTCTTATCTTATTAATCATCAGGACATATACTGAATAACTTTATTCATTCTTTTTAAGATGTAGGATCACAATAACTCTAACATAGCCTCTCTGCATCATTTGGTTCAGAATCAAGTATTCACAAATCACTGATTAATGTGCTCCTCTTGAACAGAAATAGTTGTCACCAACCTTTCACTTAAAAAAGTTTTAGAACTGGAAGTTCTCACCAAGTGGCCATTTAGGAAACTTTTTGAACTGGATGTTACTGCTTAAGATTTTCAAAGTAATAAATCATTCATGAAATATTTTGGAACTAAAAATGAATTAAAAGAAAATATACTTTCAATATTTATTTATATTTTTTGGAGGATAAAATGAATTTCATAGACACAGGGGAAAATAAAAAAAAGAGAAAGAGACCATCCAGGCCCACCTCACTGTGTGCAAAACATAAGATGGGTGACAGAAAATAGCTTATTTAAAACAACATGACTAATTGGTAGCAAAGATAATAGTCTTCTGAGTCACAGTTTAGAGCTGTTTTTGGTTTTCCACAGCGCCTTGTCAACTTTCTATAGAATAAAGACTCTGTGGGATAAAAGACACAGTAAAGAACAAACTAAATTGGTGACCAACTGTACGTAAAAAAAAGGAAAAGAGTTGAAATTTTATTGAGACTAAAATTAGAATTCCCTGGCTATGAGGCTTGTCAGATGCTGAGATGTGTTCTTGGAGAAATGTAAGGAATCTCCTTTCCTTGGGTGTATTAAAAAATAAAAGGAAACAATCATTTGTCTCAGATGGCCTAGGTACAGCCCTGCCAAGAAGGAGAGGGTGGGCTCCATAACCTCCTAAGGACTCTTTCAGGCCTGTATTTATAGTAATTCAAAAAACACAAACCAATGATGAAATCATGCCTGTTATAAAAGGGCCACTCTGAAACAGCAGAGAGGGGAATTTCCTTGGCAATTTCTTAAAGCTCATAATTTTTCTGGATTGTAGGAAACTTACCAGATTTGTGTTTTTGTTTTTTGTTTTTTTTTTTAACAAGAAAGGTTAAGTTGCATTGAAATGAATCCTAAGGGACTTTCCAAATGCTTTGGTAAAATAAAATTTTTGTGGTAAGGGGCGTTATTACAGTCCATTAGCCATTGTTTCAGGCTCAACACTAGCACATGGCAAAACGACAATGAATGCAATAGACTTTGACTAGTAATGCTGTGTTTCTGTAACCAGGAGGTTCCCCTGCTACCAGGGCTTCTACAAGGGGAAAGGCATATGAACTAAAGGGCTTCTTGTGCTGTTTCTGGATGCAGGACTTGGGGTAAACCCAAAGCAACTGATGGTAAAGGGAGACATGCCATGCATAGTGGCTGGAATAGACAGGTGGAGCATTTGTTCAGAGATTCGTCGTGCTCGATCTGCTAAATTTAATAACACGCACAGACGTGTGGCTCTTGATAACCTTAAAATAATCCATGAGGAACAGAAAAGAGTGGGATTGTTTTTAATATGTGACACATTCAAGAAAAGATATACAACCAGTCTGTTTGAAATTAAAACTGTTATAATATTAGTAAAAGCAGCACAATTAGTGCCACCTTCTAAGATCTTTTGAAAAGAGATACAATCACCAGTCTTAGCAGAGAAAGCCCTAAACAGAATAGCTGATTTCACAGCTTGGAAATAATTTCAGGTAAAGTCTGGTCTCACTGGATAAAGCATACCATAAGTGCATAAAAATAAGGTTATCTTAGATTATTTGTAAAATTTACAAAAGAGCAAGAATTCCTTATAACTGCCTGTAGAAGTAAAAGTCAAAAACAATTCAAGAAAGTGGATGCTAATTGATTTTCAAATATTTTTCCTTCAATTACTTTCTTTTACAGCTAAATGAATTGAATCAAGTTCAAAAGGAAACCAGATTTTTAAAATTGGGAGGAAAAGTGCAAAAACAATAGGGTATTTGTTTCCCAAGGAAACATAAATTAAAGCAAATCTAATTACAGCCAAGGATATATATTACCAAAACACATCTATTTTTTCTGTCCTGTCTTTCATTTCCAACTTTTTGTTTAGTCTGAGACGAGAACAAGTTTCTACCCTTCAGATCCTCAGCTTCCTCAGATGTTATTCCTATTTTGCTTTGTGGTTACATTGCTTATGAAGGGGGGCGTTGTGCCTGTTTCTCATCCTATGCATTATGCTTGTTAAATTTAATTACCAAAATCAGAAGGGCTATACTTGCTGAGATGCTGGAGAATGCACGATCTCTTAAGAAACTGCTCTGAGCTTAAGTTTGAAGAGAAGTACTACAGGAATCCAAATCCTTTAAAAACTCAATTCTTTTGTTTCAGCACCTCAGAATATGGTAAAATATACTGTGAAGTTACACCAGGGAGAGAAATGTTTAACCAACTTCTATTGTAATTATAGGCAAAGCTATTTTACCCACTGTCTACCTCCTGCCACCCCGACGCTCTACAATGTAAAGCTGAAGGGGACTGACCTCTGGGGATGCACAGCCTTAGGCTCCAATTAGACACAAGATTGCCAAGGTTGCTACTACAAATACTGGAATATAATGTACGCAAATAATACTAATAGTGGAACAGAGATTGGAAACTAATTTCGGATTAAAAACCTGTTTTAATTTTAGACTTCTTTGGAGCTTGCTATGCATATATATTTCAAATGCTAAACATACATACACATTCTCAAACATATGAACATATTAGCTAGCCATTTGACAGATCCTGGTTTTCAGACTAAAAGGGTTGTATGGACATATTTAGCAAACAATAAAGAATAGTGATGCCCTCTTTATAAGTCCTGGAAAATATCAACTCTCTATCACGTCCCAGGTCCACTTTTGACACTAACCAACATAGAAATGGAAGGAGTCAATCCAGATTTTCACTGCTGACTAAAACCCCGTGAATACCAATGTCCCCTCTCTGCTTGCTTGCTAATGACTGAACAAGCTATTGTGTCATTCTCAACTTAGGTTGAGAATGATTATTGAATCCTTCTCTAAGGATCTTTTAGATTGGCGGCATTCTAGTACTTCATAAAGCATAAAAGTGACCCATTAAGAGAAGAAATTAGATTCCCTGGGGTTGGGTATTTATACTGATCTGTTTTCTCAGGCACAGAACACTAGCAAAACTGGAGGCTGGATATAGATTCATGTCAACTGCAGAAGCAACAGAACAGAGGGATGCATAGAGAGGCCTTTGGTCGACTACTGATGTCAATTGGGATTTTTTAGCTTAATTAGACACACATGGTATCCATGTTTTAACAAGGGGCCTTATAATTGAAAAATTATGAGATTATGTAAGTTATTTCTAATAATTACATTTTTTGGGCAAATTTAGTGAGAAGTCAACCCACATGGTCTGGAGATAAAAAAAAATAAGTAATAAATTTTAAATAGGAATGAATTATTTGGAAGTGAGGTAAGACTTCGAAGACAAGATCTGCATTAAACAGATACTCTTTGAGGGGCCACAGAAGAAACACACTCATTATTCCATGAATCAAGGAATATAATGCAAATAAGACCCTGAAAAACAGCCTGAAAGAGCTCTAAATGCAAAGGAATACTAAAATGTGGAATGACCAGTGTAATCTATGAATGGAGGCCAATGAGGCCTCGACTTCATTCTGGGGGCCTTTCGCTGGGATGGAATCAGACATTGTCTCTTGTACCTTACAGCTGTATCATAGATAAGGGGGTAAAACACTTGAATTTTGTCTAAATTTATGCTTAGTTTAACTTTTGCTTCTCAAATAGCCTTTAATTCATAGACATTGTATTGACTGCAAAATACGCTGATTGTAAATATAATTAAAAACTAGTAAAATCAAGGCTTCAAATAGAATAGATCCAGAGAGCTACTGGAACAGATGCTTGCTTTCGTGAG
Organism: Equus quagga; assembly: GCF_021613505.1. Lineage (NCBI taxonomy): Eukaryota > Metazoa > Chordata > Mammalia > Perissodactyla > Equidae > Equus > Equus quagga. The sequence continues at coordinate 19,918,410 of NC_060279.1, read as the reverse complement.
AAGATTATGTCTTCCAAACTGCAAAGCTGGTCTCCATAGTCACATTCTTCAGAGTACTCCATAAAACCAACACCCTACATGTTGGATGTATGTATTTTAATTTCTCAGAACTTTAAAAAAGGAAAATTAAAGTCAAAGTCAAATATAAGGCAGAAAGGGGGAATTTGTTTGAACTAATCTTGTAACATCATTTCTATTGTTCTTAGTTCTTTATTGTCAAAACTTCCCTCAACTTCCTCAAAGATCTTGGGACTTAAACACAGCTAGATCAGAGCAGAAATAATTATGAAAATGTCTCACCATATACTCTGAGGTCAATGTCCCTTTGTTTCTCCCCAGCAGCATTCACTGCCACACAGGTGTATCTCCCTGTATCACTGATTTGTGCACTGGTCAATGCCAGGATGCGGCCCCCAGAAAGAACCTATCAAAGATAAGAAAGCTGAATAACCAACATGACCCCTGAAACAGGAGGTGTAAACAGACTTTTTCTCTTATTTTCTGAGGTTGAGCAATTGACAGTTGCCTCTAGAAGGATTTCAACTTAGATATTTTAAAGTGGGCAAGCATCATTTAATCCTCTTCTCATTTTTTCTGTGGAAAAAGACTGAGAGGCTTACAACCAAACTTGGTAATAACCACTGAAAACAAGTCTCTCTATACAGGATCAAGTGAGGGTCCAATTTCATCCACACTCACTACAGAGAGAGAAAAAGCCACCAAGGGAGAAAGATGAGAAGGGAGTGGGACTAAGACAAGCTAATCTTCCTTCTGATTTTTCTTTGGGAGAACAAGTAGAAAGTTAAAATTAACAGCAAAGTAGCAGCCAAAAAATTACTTAAGTCACATTCATTGCCATTTTATCCTATTGATCTAGTTGTAACGCTAAAACATTGATGTTAACTCTGAATCTTCCTTGACCCCAAATTCTGCAAGCATTGGGTTTTCAAGAAAAGCTAAAGAGGTAGAATGGTGGGAGAACTATGTTCTCTGCTAGGCATAATAAAATTAAAGTATACTTTAAATGAGCTATATGTGTTTCTGTATTTTTAATTTTGAGTCAGCACTTACATCTTTTCTTCAGACTCAAAATTTCATTTCTCATAATGTTGCCTTTATAATTTTTCTTACTTTATTACTTGATGCTTTTGTGGAAGTAAATATACCCTATATGGTTCTCTGATTCATTATTATTTCCAGACATTTAAATGTAAATTCTACCAGGAAATTCCTGTTTTTGTCACTGATGAACATTTCTTTGTGTAAGGTACCTTTTGTGGTGGTGGCAGGGAATTGGAGGGTAGGAAGTATCTAGAACAAATGTCAAATATAGCACTACATAAGAGATGAGGGAACTCTAAGATATACTGAGCTTTCAATGAATTGTTTAGAAATCTCAATTGTGTGTCCATGGTATTTATGGATGTATATGTGTACATTTTTGGGTAACATTTGTGAATTCTTATTCTCCAACTCTTCTTAACAGCTTTGCCTGTTTGTACTTCCTGTACTGAATAATCAGGTGGTAGATTTCACCTAAGGAATGACAGAAGAGTACCTGTATCCCATTAGCGAAACTAGAGACAGGGCTCCCATCTTTCAGCCAGGTCAGACTTGGGGCAGGGATACCTCTGGCTTCACATTCTAACCTCACCAGGTTATTAACCACCACTGCCACCATGTTATTGCTGCCAGAAATCGATGGGGGCACTGAAAGAAGTAAAAAGATGAATAAAAGTAAGACATGTTAACATCACGGAATATTTCAAATCTAAATGATGAAAACTATATGTAAAGTCCACAGTAGTATGTTTTTACACATGAGTTTGGGGTGTATTTTTTTTTTTTTTGTTAAGTTCCTTCATATTTCTTATTTGAGATTCTTATCACAGCTATCCTGTGAGGTAAGTGGGGCAATGATCAATTTCTCCATTTTACAGGTGAGGAAAAGGAAGTTTTGCTACTTTGTTTAGGAAATTCAGTTCTTAATGCCAGAGTAGGTTTTTATTCCTTGATTTCCAGGCTTGTGTCTGTGTCTCCCTTCACTGCAACCACTCTAGTATATTAACTACCAACTCCTCTTAAAAGCAACATCAGAGATAATAACCTAGAGACATTTCTTTAACATCTGTGATTCTGATAGACAAATAGGACTATTGTCATTAGCTGATAAGATTGTTGATAATTATTTCAACAATTCATCTAAAGCAAACAAGTTCAACAGCATGTGAAAACAGAGCATTTTAATAGGAATCAGGAAACAAAAAAGTTTATCAGCTTTAGAACACTGCCCTTTTAAATGCAGATGACAATAACACACTCTGTTAAATATTTACACTAGAATTTTATAGAAGCACTTAATCATTTTGAATGCTTCTTTACCCCGGGATGAATCGAGGAGAAGTGCCACTAACCATGGACCTGCAGACTGTAAAATAACTCTGTAGCTCCAGCGGAGTTGATGGCCACACATTTATATATGCCAGCATCTGCGATCTTGGCGCTTTCGATATCAATGATCTGTCCTCTGTTCAAGAAAGTCACACTGGCAGAACCTGAGAGTGGACGATTATCTTTGTACCATGTAACAGCTGCAAGGGGAAGAGGAGAAGCCCATCTATTTATGATTTTTCTTTTAAAAGCTCAATACGTATACTAGATTGGAACTTAACTACAATAGTAACAATTGCTTAATTCTTATGCTTATCATTTGAGTTTAATCTGTTTAAATATCTCTTTCGGGTTGATTTATAGGAAGAAGCAACCTTAGGAAAAACATGAATAGCCAAGCCAACATAAGAGTTCTGAAATGAATTTATTAAAAAGATACTTTATCTTATCTCTAACGTAGCAATATTGTTTGATAGCAAACTTTTAACCAATTCTACTTCTTTATGTTGTATATATTCCTCTCATCTATAAAAATTTTGTCTATGCATCTAATCAAAACCAAACACTACACAGACTACTAATCTCAAAAAATTCATATTATTATTGATTCATATGAATAACTTACCAGTGATGATCAACAAAACAAAATAATCTCATCAAATGACTGATTTATAATCAATTTGGACTAGATAAAACAAGATTTTTCAACATAAATGTATAGAAAATACTATTTGTGGGTTTTGTGGCCACAGTAAGGACAAGACAATTAGTTATTCACATATTTTTACATTGTTTAAACAGGAAAATTATTTCATGTAGTTAAAAGCAATGAAAACTCAAAAATATCAGCCACCTAATGATACCCTTCTCCACGTTTTACCCTTGAAATGTATTCTATAATCATTCCTTTACTAGTAATTACTATATTATGCTCATAAACAGATTTAGCTATTTCCAGAAATTTTAAAATGTTAATAAGTTATAGAATCCACAAGTAAACATACCAGGCAAGGGATTTCCAGCTGCCTTACACTCCAGCTGTATGGGGTTGTTCACCACCACAGTCTCATTCAGCATCTTCCCTGCATCCTCCAGACTAGGTGGCTCTGCAGGAAGTCCAAATAGATAATTAACTCACAAAAATAAGGTATTTAACCTGAAATGGTTTGCTCAGTGGGAATGATCATTTATCCCTTTATTTCACATATATACACTGATATATTTGGAATAAAACTAGAGTATATGATTAAGTAGAATTGAAGAACAGATTGAAAAAAGATCTTAATAGGTTTTCTGGATCATCTATTAGTCTGTGCCCAGATGGGAAAATCTCTAGAATTGTAGATTAGCAGAGTAGTAAAAGAAAGTTAAACGAGGTTTTTTTTTATTCCAATTAATCTGATTGGTCTGACAATGAACAGCCTTAACCAAGAAGTCATCTACTGCATTTGAACACTTCCAGTGAAGGGGAAATCAATATTTCTCAAAATATCTGACTTTATCTTTGGACGATACTATCTTAAACCATTTCAGAGGAATTACAATCATTTTCTGGTTTATTATTTTTTCTTTTGATATAAAATTAAATTGTTAATATTACAACTAAATTGTTAGTAAAATAAAACAGAAAACTATATTTTCAACTTTAAACCATCACAGATAATGCTGCTCTATTATTTAATGTGTTCATAAAGTAGGAATTGAAAAAGTCTAAGAGGCAGAGCGTAAAAGGAATAACAACCTGGAACAGCAACACCCATTGTTTTTAACACTATCTCAAGGAGTATAGGAGGGATGCCAGGATGAAAATAATTACAAGTAAACTAAAGGTCTTGTCTTATTTTGAGGAGACGCTGTGGGCATAAGTTAGTATTTGAAGTTTATAGAAAAAATACATTTTAAAGATTTGCTAAATTTAACTCATTCAACGTACTAGAGCCGCTCACGCCACCTCAGATACAATCAAGCAATTGATCCATTAATCTAGCAAAACAGAGAAGGGCAAAAGGACAAAGGGGAATAAGAAAATTGACTAGAACTAAATAAGATGGTAGAAATAAAATTAAATATATAAATCAGTGGCACAAATGTGAATGAGCTCATTTTCTTGTTCTATAGAAAAAGTGTTAACACTATGAGGGCTAATACCATTTCTTTTTATTTAAAAATCCAAATGGATAGAAAGCACAAAAAAGACCCACAAAAAAACTGACAATAAAGAGTTGAACTCAGGTATACCAGGACAACAATGGTGACATCGACTTCTGACAAATTGGCATACAAAGCAAAAATCATTAAACACTACAAAGCAGCATGCTTTCTACTGATTAAACTGTTAAAATTCATGAATAATCCATTATAATGACAATGCTTTATGTGTTGACTAAAAAAGCAAAAATTACTAAAATCTGAGAAAATTTGAAAAATCCCAAAGCAGTATAACTTTTAGTACATCTTCCTCAGAAGTTGACTCTGAAGCAAAACAAAAATAAAGTTATAAAGAATTTGAAAAATAAAATTACCCATGCAGATTGTGTATGGGTATACATATGTATGTGTATTTACAGTTAACAAAGAATATACATTCTTTTCCAATGCCAATAGAATATTTTCAAAATACACTCTCTAGTAGGCTGCAAAAAGTCTCAAGAAAGCATTTATAACCACAATTTAATGAAACTGCAATAAAAAATGAATAGAAATCAATAACAAAAATATAAAGTTCTACATGGGGAAAAAAACCTCATTAAGGAAGAAATTAAGACAAAAGTATAGGATTAGAAAAAAAATAAAGTAGAATGAGATTGATTCAAATTAAAACCTATAGAATGTCACCAAGCAGTATGGTACTCAAAGAAAATCTTAAAGCCCTAATAAAGATATTAAAAACTAAGAAATAATGAAAATAAATGCTCTAAGCATTCAATTCAGATTCTAGAAAAAAAACCAAAAAAATAAATTAAAAAAAGTCAGGAATCAAGAACTAGTAAAAATAAAAGCAGAAGATAACACCAAAGAATACAAGCAAAAACAACAACAAAAAAGACAATAACTCAAAGCCGCTTTTTGACAATTTTAAAATAAAGTCTGTTCTCAGAAGTACATGTCCTTGTGGGTCAGATCTCTGCTTTTATGAAAGTTGCTCCGGAAGACAAAGCCTAGAACCCACTCCTTCACACCTGTAGTTTCTTTGTATCCATCCAATTTGTATTAACCCTTCCTGTTGGAAATGTCCAGAATGTTGCTGCTCTCTGCACCGAATTCTGATTTATGATATGGTATTTAAGTACAAAAGACTTTTAAATATGGCTATTTGATTTTTAGTCCATGGCACATTCCTCCAAAACCATAATTTAAATACTGATTTGAAACCTCCTGGATTGAAGTGATCATTGAGGGTTTTGACAGACTATGTATTTGCTGCAAACAACCAATATGGTAGGAATAAGAGGTAAAAGAGCTATGGAGTGGCTTAGCCAACTGGGTTCAGTCCACTGGAAAACTTCAAGGAAAAGGATCAGATGTCAGCAAGAATGGCAGAGTAAGGACTCTGAAAATTCACTCCTCCATAAAACAAACAAGAACACTGGAAAAATCGTCAAAATGAACAGAAATGTGGAAATTAAACAAAGACTTGCAACAATCCAAGAAGTGTTTATTCAAGAAAAATAGCTAAATCTCATTAAAAACAGTGAGTTTTATTTATGGCATTTATCTCACCCTATTCCCATCGCTCCTCCTCAGCTCAGCAGTAACCTTGAAAACAAACAGCCTTGCAACCACAGTGAAAAAAGCAGCCTAGCAGATACTGGAGGGAGCACAATGGGTTTGGAGCTACCTAGAAGCACCATTCCTAGAAAACTGCCACTATTTGACCTGTCTGGCCCCTCCCTGGAACTTTCCACTCACAGCACTTGTCTTTATTTGGATAGACTCGGAGTTTTCTGAGTGCAAACAGTCTTTTCTCCAGGTGCATTTTAAAGTCTGTAAAAACAGACTTTACAGAAATTGTTCATAAAAGTCACCATATTAGTTTCCTTTTGCTACCATAACAAACTACCTCAAACTTGGTAGTTTAAACAATATAAATTTATTATCTTATAGTTCCACAGGTCAGAGGTCCAATATAGTCTCCCTGGGTTAAAATCAAGGGCTCAGAAGGGCTCAGTTCCTTTCTGCAGGCTCTAGAGGAGAATCTGTTTCCTTACCTTTTCCACGTTCTAGAGGACACTTACATTCCTTGGCTTGGGATCCCCTTCCTCCATCTTCACAGCCAGCAATGAGGAAGTGGGGAGGGCTCATAAGATCTTCTCACATCCTATCATTCTGAAGTTCTGCCTCCCTCTTCCACTTTTAATGACCCTTATGATTACATTGGGTTCACCTGGATAATCCAGGATAATGTCCTTGTTTTAAGGTTAGTTGATTAACAACCTTAAATCCATCTGTAACCTTAATTCCCCTTTGCCATGTAACCTAACATACTCACAGGTTCCAGAATTAGGACATGAACATTTTTGGGGGTACCAGTGTTCTACCTACTCACTAAATATATGAACAGAAGAAACAACAAAAAATAGCGAGAGCACTGACAATAACAACAACAAAAATCATTGAGAGAAAAGCTTATGATTTCTAGGATTGCCACATTGTATTATTTAAAATGTCTACTTTTCAACAAAAAATCATGGAACATGCAAATAAAGAAGAAAGCATAGTCCATACACAGGAAGAGAAGCAGTCAATAGAAAATGTCCATGAGGAAGCCCAGATGTTAAACTTTCTAGACAAAATCTTTAAATAAACTATTTTAATTATGTTCCAAAAGCTGAAGGAAACCATGTCTAAAGAACTAAAGGGAAGTAGGAGAATGATGTCTCACTAAATAGAGAGTATCAATCGAGAGATAGAAATTATAAAAAGAACTAAATAGAAACTCTGGAATTCAAAAGTGCAATATTTGAGCTGGAAGAAGAAAGAATCAGCAACTTGAAGACAGGTCAATTGCGATTATCCAATTTTAGGAGCAGAAAGAAAAAATATGAAGGAAAACGAACAGAACAGAGCCTCTGAGGCTTGTAGGACACCATCAAGTGTTTAATCAAGCCTAATGGGAGTCCCAAAGAAGAGGAGAGACATAAAAGTGCAGAAAGAGTATTTGAGGAAATATGGTTGAAACCTTCCCAAATTTGATTAATCTACACATCTAAGAAGCCTAACAAACTCCAACTTGGATAAACAATGAAATCCATACCTTGATATATCATAATCAAACCATTTAAAGACAAAGAGAGAATCTTGAAAGCATCAAGAGAGTGAAGTGACTTATCACGTTCAGGAATCCTCAGTAAGCCCAACAGCTGATTTTTTCATCAAAAAACATGGAGACCCCAAGGCAGTGGGAAGACTTATTCAAAGTGCTGAAAGAAAAAGACTAACAATCAAGAATTATATATACTGCAAAATTAACCTTCCGAAGGAGAAATTAAAACATTCATGGAAAATCAAAAAACAGAGAATTTGTTGCTAGCCCCCAGCCTTACAAGAAATACTAAAGGGAGTCCTTCAAGCTGCAAAGAAACAGTAACTCTAATACACATAAAGAAATAAAGAACACTTATACAGGAAACTAATAGTAAAGACAGTAAAACTATATATTTTGAACATAATTCTTTCTCCACTCTGGTTTAAAAGACAACAGCATAAATCAATAATTATAAGTCTGTATTGATGGGCACATGATGAATAAAGATATAATTTGTATGACAATAATAAGCAGAAAGGAGGGGAATGAGAGAAAGAGGCTATAAAGGAGCAAAGTTTTTTTGTTTTGGTTTGGTTTTTATTTTTTTAATTAATTAATTTACTTTTTATTGCAGTAACATTGGATTATAACATTATCTAACTTTCAAGTGTACATCCTAATATATAGGAGCAAAGTTTTTTATACTATTGAAATTAAATTGGTATTTATCCAAAGTATAATATTATTAATTAAGATGCTAATTGTAATCCTTAGGGCAACAACTAAAAATAAACTTTAAAAAATATAGTAAAAGAAACATGAGAAATAAAATGGCACATAAGAAAATATCTGTTTAACACAAAAAGGCAGTAATGGAAGAACAAAAAACAAAAATGACATAATACATATAAAAACACAGCAAACGGTAGGCATGAATCCTATAATACCAGTAGTTACATTAAATGTAAATGAATTAGACACTATAATCAAAAGGCAGACACTAGCAGAATGGATTAAAAAAATGACCCAACTGTATGTTGTCTACAAGAGACATACTTTGGATTCATAAGACATAAATAGGTTGAAAGTAAAAGGATGGAAAAAAATACGGCATGCAAACAGTAACCAAACAAGAACAGGAGAGGCTATACTGATATCACACAAAATAGACTTTGAGACAAAAATTGTTACTAGCAACAAAGTAGGACATTTAAAAATGATACAAAGCGTCAATTCTTCAAGAATATGAAACAATTATATAGTCATGCATCATTAACAATGGATATGTTCTGAAAAACGCCTTGTTAGGTGATTTTGTCATTGTGTAAACATCATAGAGCATACTTACGCAAATCTAGATCATATAGCCTACTCTGCACCTAGGCTATATGGTGTAGCCTATTGCTACACACTAATAACAAACAATCAGAGAAAATAAGAAAACAATCCCATTTACAATTGAATGAAAAAGAGTAAAATACCTAGGAATAAATTTAACCAAAGAGGTGAAAGACCTGTACTCTAAAAGCTATAAAAAATTGATGACAGAAATAAATGGAAAGATAGACTGTGCTCATGGATTGAAAGAGTTAATACTGTTAAAATGTCCATAACACCCAAAGCAATGTACAGATTCAATGTAATCCCTATAAAAACACCAATGGCATTTTTCACAGAACTAGAACAAATAATCCTAAAATTTGCATGGAACCACAAAAAGACCCTGAATAGCTAAAGCAATCTTGAGAAAGAACAAAGTGAAGGTTATCATGCTCCCTGATTTCAAACTACACTACAAAGCTATAGTAACCAAAATAGTATGGTACTGGCACAAAAAGAGAAACATAGGTCACTAGAACAGAACAGAGAGCCCAGAAATAAACCCATGCTTATATGGTCCACTAATCTACAACAAAGGAGGCAAGAAGACGCAATGGGAAAAAGTCTCCTCAATAAATGATGTTGGGAAAACTGGACAGTTACAGGCAGCAGAATCAAACTAGACTACTTTCTTACACTACGTACAAAACAACCCTCAAAATGGATTAAAGACTTAAATGTAAGACCTGAAACCATAAATCTCCTGGAAGAAAACATAGGCAGTCAGCTCTTTGGCATTGGTGTTAGCAATATTTTTATAGATCTGTCTCCTCAGGTAAAGACAACAAAAGCAAAAATAAACAGGACAACATCAAACTAAAAAGCTTTTGCACAGTGAAGGAAACCATCAACAAAATAAAAAGGTAACCTACTGAATGGGAAAAGATATTCGTAAATGATATATCCCACAAGTGATTAATATGCAAAACACATAAAGAACTCATACAACTCAATATCAAAAGAACAATTTGATTCAAAAATGGGCAGAGGATCTGAATATATATTTTTCCAAAGAAGACATACAGATGGCCAAGAGACACATGAAAGATGCTCAGCATCACTAAACGTCAGGGAAATGTAAATCAAAACCACAAGGAACTATCACCTCACACCTGTCAGAATGGCTATTATCAAAAAGACAACAAATAAGTGTTGTTGAGGATGTGGAGAAAAGGGAACCCTCATACACTGTTGGTGGCAATGTAAATGGTTGCAACAGTGACTATGGAAAACAGTATGGAAGTTCCTCAAAAAATTAAAAATAGAACTACCATATGACCCAGGAATTCCACTTCTGGATATCCTAGGAAAATGAAAACACTAGTTCAAAATGATATATGCACCTCTACATTCATTGCAGCATTATTTACAATAGCCAAGATATGAAAGTAACCTAAGTATCCATAGATAGATGAACAAAGAAGACGTGGTCTGGTATACACACACACACACACACACACACACACACACACACACAATGGAATGCTATGCAGCCATAAAAAAGAATGGAAGTCTTGCCACCTGTGACAACTTAGGTGGACCTAGAGGGTATTATGCTGAGTGAAATAAGTCAAAGACAAATACCATATGATTTCCCTTATATATGGAATCTAAAAAACAAAACAAATGAACAAACAAAACAGAAACAAACTCGTAGACACAAAGAACAAACTAGTGGTCATCAGGGGAAAGAGGTGGTGGTGGGGGTGCAAAATATGTGAAGGGGATTAAGAGATACAAACATCTATTTATAAAATAAATGTCATGAGGATATAAGTACAGCATAGAGAATACAGTCAATAATATTGTAATAATTTGGTAAGGTAAAAGATGGTTACTAGACTTGCCATCATGATCATTTTGTAATGTACATGTGTGTCAAATCACTATGTTGTACACCTGAAACTAATATCATATGTCAACTACACTTCAATTTAAAAAAAGATCTCAAATCAATAACCTAACATTCCACCTTAAGAAACCAGAAAAAAAGAAGAGTAAACTAAACCGAAATAAGCAGAAAGAAGGAAATAATAAAAAATAGAGCATAGATAAATTAAACAGACAATAGAAAAACAATAGAGAAAATCAACAAAAACAAAATCTGGATTTTTGCATACTTCAACAAAATTGACAAAATTTTAGCTAGACTAAGACAAAACAAAACAGAGGAGACCAAATAACTACATTCAGGAATGAAAAAGGGATTATTGCTATCATGTTACAAAATTAAAAAGGACTATATGGGAATATTATAAACAGCTGTGTGCCAACAAATTCGATAACCTAGATGAAATAGATAATTTGTTAGAAAGACACAAACTACTGAAACTGACTAAGAAGATGCAGAAAATCTGAACAGACATACAAAAACAAAGAAATTACATTAGTAATCAAAAACCTCCAGAAAGAAAATGCCAGGGCCAAATGGCTCTATTGTTGAATTCTACCAAACAGTTAAGAATTAACATGAATCTTTCACAAACTCTTTCCAAATACAGCAGAGAGGGAATACTTCTTAAATCATTCTAAGAGGCCAGTTTTACCATGATAACAAAACCGACAGAGACAGCCAATAAAAAGACACTACAGACCGATATCCCTTATGAACACAGACACAAAAATGATCAACAAAGCACTAGTAAGGTGAATCCAGGAACAGAAAACAGATTCTGCACCAGGACTAAGAGAGACCTAGCGCAGGACGGCAGGTTTGGTTTAACATATGAAAATTAATCAACATAATCAAGACCATATGGTACTCAAAAATTAACTCAAAATGGATTAAACAGTTAAATGTAAGACCTGAAACCACAAAATTCCTAGAATACAACATAAGAAAAAAGCTCTTTCACATTGGTCTTGGCAATGATTTCTGGAATTTGACACCAAAAGCACAAACAACAAAAGCAAAATAAACAAGTGGGACTACATCAAACTAAAAATCTTCTGCACAGCAAAGGAAACCATCAACAAAACGAAAAGGCAATCTACTGAAAGGGAAAAGATATTTTCAAACGGCATATCCAATAAGAGATTAATATCCAAAACATATAAAGAACTCACACAATTCAATATTTAAAAAAATCAGATTAAAAAATGGGCAAAGGACCTGAAGAGACATTTTTCCACAGAAGACATACAAATGGACAACAGGTACATAAAAGGTGCTCAACATCACTTATCACCAGGGAAATGCAAATTAAAACCACAATGAGATACCACCTCAGACCTATTAGGATGGTTACCAGGGGCTGGGGACGGTGGCATTGGGAGAAATGGGGAGATGCTGGCCAAAGGGCACAAGCCTTCATTTATAAGATGAATAAGTTCTGGGGATCTAAAATACTGCATGGTGACTGTAGTTAATAATACTGTATTGCTAAGAGCATAATTCTGAAGTGTTCTCACCACACACCGAAAAAAGGTATCTATGTGAGGTGATGGATGTGTTAATTAACCTGATTGTAGTAATCATTTCACAAAGCACACATATATCAACTCATCACATTGTACACTTTAAATATATACAATTTTATTTGTCAATTATATCTCAATAAAGCTGGGGGGAAAAGGAATAAAAAAAGACAGTGTGGTACTGGCATAAGGATAAACTATTTAGGCAATGGCATAGAATTGAGATTATAGAAATAAACCCTTATATATACAGTCAAATGATTTGCAACAAGAGTGCCAAGCTCATTCAATGAGGAAAGAATAATCTTTTCAACAAATGGTGCTGGAAGATTTTTAAGTAAAGGGTAAATACAAATATAAATTCTATTGCTCCCTTCTAACAAAATTTAAATGGATAGTCTTACAATTTTGAATTTAGGAGAACACTGTTCTAGACAGAAGCATTAGCAAGGTAACAATATCTTATGTTAACAGTAAGATGTCTGCATACTCCAAGCAGGAGGTTGAATTCCATTCAACTGGTTGGTTTTTTCCTGTTTTCCTTCTTCCAAAAGCTGCATGTGCATATGATGCCAAAACCACAAGGCCTTCTCTGGACATATTGTGGGCTAGATTTTGCTATTTGCTTTCTTTAATCACTTAAAGGCATGAACTGACTTTTTCAAATCCTGATTAAATCTGAATTAACACGTAACTGATCTAAAAGTGATATGGGTGAGTTAATCCTCCCTAACAACCAGAATTATGATATAGTGAGCAATAAATTCATTTATACTGAGAAAATAATATAGTAGAGTCCTGAACTGAAGTCATCCATTAAAAAAGAAAAAAAAAGGTCCCTACAATATTCCCAAATCTCCTTTAGGCCACAAGTGAGCTATTAAGCAAAACACAGAAACGATAGAGAAATCTTTTTAAGTGAGTGTTAGCATACGTTAGCCAAGCAAATACTGTAAAATAGTAAAATTAAATTAAGGAGTGCTCTACTAATGTTTTCAGCAGACAACTAATACAGACCCAAGACGGTTCCCGGCCAACAGTAAAGGCAGCAGGACTTGAGATATATTTGTTAAAATGTTGGTACAGTGAGAAGGGCCAGAAGCCAAATATGTGTTTGAACAAAACAGTCATTAAGCTACCATTGACAGATAATGACCAGGATCCAGGCATGGGGCTAAACTTTTCTTGTGTAGTCTTTCATTTAGTCCTTATGACAACCTCCCCGATTCTGGTATTATCATTATCCTTCCCATTTTACAGATGAGAAAACTGAGCTTTTAAAAAGTTTAACATCTAAGCCCACTGTCCGACAGATATTACTTGGCAGTATAGGAACTCAAATTCAAAGCCCATGCTTTTAACCAGAAGCATTCTACTTCTGAAAGGCTTCACCTTGCTTGATTTTTCCTAGGAAGTAATTAAGTGCAGATGAAATGAATGCTTGAGACATTAGACCATTAGACTCCAAATAATCATTTGTTTGTGGAAACATCTGTCTCACTTGGAAAATATCTGAGGTTGAGATATTATTTCATAATTTGGTCTAGAGAATTAGAACTTCCAGAATTAGGAAACTTTGATGATCAAAAAGGACCACCTACTGAGAACCTCTGCCTTCTGTAACAGAACAGAAAATCCGGGGGATCACCAGAATGTTCCTTGTCTCATGATCATGACTTGGGCTTCTAGATTAGGAGACCATGCACCCTTATTTCCCCTTTTGGAGACACTTTCTTCCATGCTTGAGAAGCATGGAACCATCTATAATATTTCTTAATAAGAAAGGAAAATATCAAGCAATTGGAAAGCTAAGTTTCTTAGTATTGAACACTTTTGGATGCAATGGAGGTAAATGCTCGTTTGCTAAATGTGTTATCCCATCAATAAAGATGGGCATTAAAACAAATCCCAATTTAAAAGACAACAATAGGATTGGTTAAATAAAATAAACTAAATTAAATGATAATTGCTTCCCTATAGATTTTTCAATGTTCTTCATAATATCTAGCACCAGAATTAGATACCATACTTGGGAAACATTCAGATAGTAAGAGCATAATAGGGCTAATTCCTCTCTTGTTCTTCATACTATAAGCTTGTATTACTAACTTCTAAGATTGATTAGCTTTATTATGAAATTGAATTATCACATCTACAGTAACTGCAGAAAGTCATTAATATCTCGAGTATTTCCATCTGTGGTGTTTTTTAGCCACTCTTCTCCCACCCCGTTCTTATGTAGTTTTTCACATCAGATTAATTTCTCATTTTAACTTCTGAGATCTTTTTGAAATCTGTCATTAACAATCCTTAGAAATTCCCACACTTTTTATACCATCTCCAATTCTCACTGAAGTTACTAATGCAAGCATCAAAGAGGACAGAGTCAAGTTCGGAGTTGTGTGCATCCAACGTGGCATTACTGTCATGAGTGCCAAGGTGATATGCTAGCTTTCTGTTCAGATTCCTGTCATGTGCACTTAGCCAACTACTTCCCCCAGGTTGATCATAATCAGTATTAGATAAGAAGTTCCCATCATCATTTATTTTCCCTTTAGGTTGATGAATTGTTATCCAAACAAGTCAAGATCATATTAGACGAAACATTTTTAGCTATTACTGTATCTTACCTCTATTCTATTTGTGATTTATCTCAGGAAGACTGTTTTATAGTCTCCATCTGATCTGGTAGTTTTTAATAAAGTCTTACAATGACTAACCTTCTGTTTCCCTTTCTTTTCACATTAACCCAGATGGCTTCCAGCTTGCTCCTCCTCTCTCTGATGATTTTCCATGTAGGCGTATATCCTAACTGCACCTCCTGCTAACATACACTTTGTTAGCATATTCAGACCGTAGTTTTACAGACTTAGATATTGACTGGACTTTTTCTCTTCTGTTGTTGTTGGAGGAGGTAAGCAAGAGGACGTTATTGCCAGTTGACCCTTGAGCTGGAGCCAGGCAATCGGAGGCTCCTCACTCACCTCCCCTGTCTTTGAAGCGTAAGCTCTGCCTACCATTTCCACAGTGGAGCTGTTCCAAGGACATAGCCTCGAGAGAATAAGGTGTTGTCGAGACCATCCGATGGTATAAATGCTTGAACCCCATTAATGCCTTTCTGTATACTTTTAAGATTCTGGTGGGCGGGTGTGGAAATCTACTTGTCTTGCAGCCACCCTAGACCAGTTTGGTATATAAGTTCCCTTGCTTATTAAACCTCCAACCTACCAATCTGGAATGGTCTGTCTCTTTCTGTGGTCTCTCCTTGCCCTCCATGTACTGGGGCCAGTTTGCAAACCAACAGTTGTTGCTCTGTATTTGATGGGAGACTTGATTTCCTCCATGGCCTCTGTTTTTCAGCCTTTCTTGACTGCATTGGAAAGTCTCAAGGCCAATCTTTAGAGTCTGGGCCAAGGCTTCTCCAAGTAATGGCACATGAAGACTTCCATTAGAGATACTGTTTCAGGAGACGTGAGACCGGGCCCAGGAAGCTGTATTTTTAACATTCAATATGTATAATTTTTATGAACATGGAAATTTGAGAGCCCTGAACACTGAAGTTTGGTTCTTCCCTGTTCTAGAGACATCCACTCTGCTCTTCATTATAGAGTCCTCATTTAAGTGTTTTAAGCCAATCCAGAGAACAAAAACCTCTAATACCTGAGAGAGTAGAAGTGGGATATATTTTACACCTAACATCTCTAAACCTCAAAAGCATTCGTCAAGTCAGATACTCGGAGAAATTAAGCGGTTTGTTCAGTTACGCAGTTGCTCTTGGTTAGCACAGAATTTAAACCAAAGGTGACCTGACTCAAGTGCCTGAAATGACTGCAACATATCACGTCATCCCACTTAACTGTCTCCTCTCAGCCAACAACGGAGACCAGCTAAGGACTGAAATTGTTGGAAGAGAGAAAATAAACAGCCTGACCAAGGAGGAGAGAAGGAGCCTCAGGGCAGGAAAATTAGAAAAGGAGAGCAAGCCCACTCCCAGCACACTCTTGGATAGAAGTAGAGGTCTGAGTATGTGCTGGAGACAGTTGCCAAAGAACATCAGGTAGATGTTCAGGTAGAGAGGTAGCAGGCCTTATGAGGAACAAGGTAAATTCAAGACAATTTAAGGGAAAGCAGGGTGAGACTGTCCCCAAGCCTGAAAGCCTGGTGAACCAATTCTAAGATGGTTACAGTCAAATATTAGCCTTTAAGTCAATTACTCAATCAAAAAATAAAGGTCCTCTTAAGGAACAGAGTTTGTATGTATGACATCCATAAGTTAGGTGTTTATATGTGGGGAACTGGGGGAAGAATAAATTCGTTTATTGGAAACATTTAGGGAACTGATGATTTGAATCTTTTAACTGGTTGATTTAAATAAAATACATAAAGAAGCAGATTAGAAGCCATTAATGTCCAACTTAAATTTTCTTCATTTACTTATTATTTACTCTTTAATTTGTTAAATATTTACTGACTGCCTACTATATACTTGGAAGTAAGCTAGGTGCTGGGAAATTCTTCTAGGTTAAATTGTTCAGTAAATCCAGAGTGAATATATGAATGAATGAATGAATAAAAAGTTTAACAAGCAATCACATGAATTAGAGAAAATGAATAAAACGCATATGGATATCTTGGCTAGCCCTCTGCAAATAGCCTTGGCTGAATTAGGAAAGTCCACACCTACAATTCTTGGCCCTTTCTGATGAGTCTCCAGAGATCTGAAGTGTTATATTTAAGGTCAGGTCGTCTCTCAAGTTTACTGTGAAGCTGTAGTACTCACGAGGTGTTCCATGTCATCCAGACTTTTTATTATTAAAGTACATGAGAGAAGATCCTGAGTCGAGGACAGCTTCTACTCCCAAAACCCCTCTTACAGGCAGGCAAGAAAATCCCAGACAATGCTAAGGAACAACCCTGCAATTTCTGTCTTTTGAACAGAAGTCATCTGTAGAAAGCTAATGGTTAACGGAATTCAAATAATTTAAAACACAGGGCAGTGCGTTTATCTATTTATGAGCTCTAGCACATCCTATCTGACAACCGGAAAATTGAAGACTGTAATGTGAGCAATTACAACTACAATAATGTAAAAAAAGCTATCTAGGGTTTTTTCCACACAGACTAAAATAAACACTTGTCTTTAAACTGTAATTCAATGAAAACGAGCCCAGTATGTTAAGAAAAAAAAAAAAAGCGATAGAAATATTCTTTTGTTCAGACATAGAAATGACATTACCATGCACATGTAGCTGAATGTGCTGCTGTCCTTCTCCAGCTGCATTGGTAGCCACACATGTGTATCTGCCAGCATCTTCCATCAGGGCTTTGGCAATCTGTAGAACTCGACCCGAAGATTGTATCTAATTGGGAGCAGAAAGCATGGCGGCATTTTGTACTTTACACTTGGATTTGAAAACTTTTGCTGAAATAGACAAACTCATTTAAATTTATAATATCTAATTACATCTTTATGCCAATATCCTAATTATCTCTTGATAGATTAGAGCCAGATCACTTCATCATGCACAAGAAAATAGACTAATTCGATTGAAAAGCTTTTCTTATTCCTTGGAAAACATAAAGTAACCTAAGGCCATCCTGCTGATACAGTCATAAAACTCCACTCAATAAAAGATTTTAGCACTAAACTATGAGGTATGTGATGAAAATTCAAGCTATTTGAAAAAACATAGTCACATTTATGTAACACTTCATAAATAGTTTTAAAAGAACAATCTTTCTTGATTAAATGGTCATGGAGGCCAGAAAAACAATAAAAATTATAAAATATGAGTAATAGAAATGCAGATAAATTTCTTCCTGACTGCTTTTTTTCTCATTTCCCTCTTAAACCCATTGCTACTGGCCTCTACCAGTTTGGAACTGGTAATGCAACCGTTATCCTTTGAGACTGATCATTCAGAGGTTCCCAGTAACTTCTGATCACAATATCCAGCAACCACATAGTAAGCTCATACTCTCTTTCACCATCTATAGCATTTGGCATTGTTGACTACCTGCTCCTTGAATCACTCTACTCTCTGGGTGTTGAAGATACAGCATTCCCTCAGTTCTCATTCTCTGACTTTCTTGGGAGACTACTTTACAGAATCTGCTTCCTCCTCCTATCCCATAAACATGAAACTTAGCTTTCTGATAGTTTGCATCCGAACACATGGCTTCAGTGAAGAATCTTGTGCAGATTCCTAAATTTACAGATTTGGCCTCAACTTCTTTCCTGAGTTCTACACTCCTGGCTCCAGCCCTCTGTTGGACAGGTTAGCACATGAAATGTAACATATCCAAAAAAAGCTTACAACTGTTTCCTTATATCTCTAAATCTACTTCTCATTGCATGTTTCCAGTCTTGTTTAATGGCACCTCTCATTCTCCCAGTCATCTGGGTTTTAGAACTCACTTCAACTCTCCTGCTAATTATACCACCCTATGTTTCTCAGATTCCCAATTTTCCATTCTCCCAGCCACTGTGGGATTATAATAGCTTCTTAATTTATATTCCAGTGTCTCCAACCTTCCAAACTATTAATCAATCCTGCATACCATTGCCAGAATAATTTGTCTAAAATGCAAATTTGATCCTTTTACCAGTTCCCCTTCAAAGCTCATTCATGGCTCCCCACGTTGCCCGGAATGAAATCTGAACCCAGCATAGCCCTCCAGGCTTACCACATTCTGACCCCAAATGATCTTCTCTCCCTACACTCCCATGTCAACTCCCACTTAACCTATTCTCCAGCCTTACTCTACTAAACATGCTAAGTAGCACATTCATACATTTATATTCATGTCTGGACTTTCGCACATTGCCTTTAGATTTTGAACTAGGTCAGTTCTCTCTCCTATTTCTTACCATTTATTCTCCCTTTGGATTAAGTCATCTGTCTCCCTGGTTTCAAATATCATCTATGTGTCAATACCTCCAGCTAGAGCTCTCCTTTGAGCTCCGGGAGGAATATATTAAATGGTCTACTTGACATCTCCATCAGTTTATTTGAAAATCTACTCAATCCCCAAAAGTCTAAAACTCAAATCCCAGTTTTTTCCCCCTCAAACTTCTCCTCCTCCACAGCCTCCTATCTCACCGGATGGCATCACTATCTACGAATTTGTGTAGCTTACAGTGCTATGAGTTTGCCTTGATACCTCCCTATCCCTCACCTTTCATAAGCAATTTATCACCGAGCCCCAATGATTTAACCAATAAATAACTCTCAAATATATTCATATATCCTCATCTCCGTGGCTAACTGAGAGTCCAAATTTCTATCTTCTGTCTCTTCTAGACAAATAAGTGCCAACTGATTTCCATATATCTACTCTTGATTCCTTCAATTCATTCTCCAAAAGGGGCCTGAGTAACTACTTAAAATGCAAACCTGGTCATGTCACTCCTCTCTTAAAACTCTTCAAAGATCTCGCATTGCTTTAAAGTAAACATCAAATCATTAATATTATTTAAATACCTCCTAGCAGTTCTCTGGTCTCCTAATACCACCTCATCTTTGCTCTCAGTTTCTCAGTCTGCTGGCTTGCTTTCAGGTCCTCAAGAAGTGTCAAATTCTCCTTTACTTTAAGTTGATTACCTATGCACATCTTATCTGAAATACTCCACTCAGTTCTCTTCCATTAATCAACCCATTTAACTCCTGTGTTTTCTTCAGATCTGTGCTCAAAGACTTTCTCTATAAATTACCCTAATGCTTAAAGCCTTTCCTCAGTGTTTGATCTTATCTCTCTATATATGTTCTTTTAAAATCACTCATTACAGTTTGCAATTATACTTTTGTATAATTATGTTAAAAACGCCTATCTCCCAGGTAAACAGTTGTTTACCTGCACTATGTTTGGAGGCTGCATACTGAATCTTTTGCTAGTACAAATGTGCAAGATTAGCTCCACTGGATTTGGAATAGGAACAGTAAATGAGCTGAGAAAAGAACTCAGCACATCCCTCATTACTAAAAACTTACTACATGCAAAGTTTAAGCCCACAATAGTCAAATTAATCTGATCCTAGTAGCAAAATCTATTAAGTCAAACTTTTTAATGCATCGTTTAGATTATTCAGGTTTAAAATCCATCTATCTATCTATCTATCTATCTATCTATCTATCTATTAATTCAAGAACTATGTACTGAGGTACAGTTATATGCCAGGGATTATACTCAGTGTAAAAGATACAGAAGTGAATTTATTGACAGAGTCTGAGTCTCTGCCCTCTTGAAGCTTATAAACGAGTTAAAATACATTTTTCAAGACTTATTTCACTTAGATTTATCTAGATAGGACTTTATTTCAATCTCGGTCTATGGTGAACATGCTGGGAATATTCTGACTTAGTATTGTTGAACACCGTTCATCCACGAGACATCGGTTTTTCAATAGTTAAAACAGGCATAAATCAAAATAATAAAAATACCAATTGCTATTTTAAAGTCTATATGCTTGTTAAAGTTATCAGTCCTTAACTCCATTCTTCAAATCAAAATATTAAGTTAAATTCTAAAAATGTCTAAGGAAACATATATTGTTTTAATAAATTTTCTGCAAAATCTGTCCAACAGGAAAATCTACAATTAAGAAAGAAGAATGTGGGTGGCTGGCCCCGTGGCTGAGTGCTTAATTTTGCACACGCTGCTTCAGCAGCCCAGCGTTTCACCAGTTCAGATCCTGGGTACAGACATGGCACCACTCCTCAAGCCATCCTGAGGCGACATCCCACATGTCACAACTAGAAGGACCCACAACTAAAATACACAACTATGTATTGGGGGGCTTTGGGGAAAAGAAGAAGAAAAAAATAAAAGAAAAAAAGAAGATCAGCAACAGATGTTAGTTCAGGTGCCAATCTTCAAAAAAACAAAAAAAAATTAAACAAAAAAAAGAAAGAAGAATGTGATAAGTCCAGGAAGATCTATGTAGCTTTCTCATTTTGAGCTCAGTAATATTTATACTTACTTTGAGGTTTCCTTGGGCAGTGTTCACAGGTTGGCCATCTTTTAACCACGTAATGGACGGATGTGGAATGCCATTGGCTATGCACTGCAAGGTGACAGGCTTGTATTTCACCACAGCTCTCTCAGAAAGACCTGAGGATTTGATCGTTGGAGGAACTAGATTTAGAAAGGAAGGAAAGATGGAAGGGAAGGAGAGACAGAGAGAGGAAGGGAAGGAGGGAGGGAACAAAAATCATAATCAGTGAGTTCAAACACTTAAAAATCTGTATGCAAGAACTTGAAACTTTAAAATTTAGATGAGGGCAAATCCCTATTTTAACAAACATTGAAATAATTTCATCTTACACATTTGATTTATAATTTTAAGCAATTTTAGAGATTACTTATTTCTTAGCTATGGATCTCTAATTCTCCAGGGAATAAGTATAATGTATTTACAGCAACTGTAATCCATATGTGTTTGGCTTACACCTTTTGGTGTATTTTCCCAATCTATAACGATCCTTCCTTTTTCTAGAACCACCTCATTAAATTAGAGTGGGTTTCCAGTACCCGTATTTATACCACATGACTCTGCCCCCACCAAGGCTGATTGAACCCAGGATGGTAACTTGATTTAAGCTGGGCGTGCCAGTATTCCCTCCTTTAGGAATTGGAATTGAGACCAAGAAACAGGATTATCTTTATTCCATCATGGGACTGAAAAAGCTGGAAAAAACCATCTGGCATAGAAAAAGGGAGAAATGAAGTTGATATTCATAGAAACCTCTGCTGGGGCTTCCAAATGGCTCTTCAGTTTCTTGTCCTGGTCCCTCTCTTCCCAAGGTCTGCTGGCAAGTGAGCTGCATGATACTCTGGCAGAGGGTTGCTTCTGTCATTAGATGAATAGTTCTAACCCTATTGTGCCAGTTCTATGAACACACTTATATGCCCTGCATCCTGCATAACATCCTCAGCCTCCATTTCTGGAAACAACTTTATTCATACTCCTGCCTCTTTTGGCTGAACCCTTGAATGCTGACACAACCCCTTTTCTTGAAATTTGCTGCCTGTCTCTTCTATCTTATTTGGGCTCATTCCTCAGATCCTGGCATTCTATGCAGCATACACTTCTTAACATTTAAATTCTGTCTGTATTCATTCACGTGGTATCTCTTGGTTAAGTCTCTGTGTTAGTAAAGTGCCTTATAATGTGCCATTATTTAACTCAAATTCCCACCCTTTATATTACTTTCCACAACTCAAGATTTATCCAGATTACTGAGCTCCAATCTGAATTAGATGATGAAACAATGCATAAATTAATTTTAAATGTAATGATCTTGTCCCTCCTTCAGCCTACCATGAACTGTCACTTCAAATTCCTTCTTGCCATCTCCAGCAGTGTTCGTTGCCACGCACCGATAAAGGCCTGTATCTGACACTTGAGCCTGGGCAATAACCAGTTTGCGTCCATTTAGTAAAATCTTGAATCCATCCCTTTCATCGATTAGCTGGCCATCCTTCAGCCACCTATAGAAACAAGGCAAAAAGAAATCTGGAGATATATTTTAAATAACTAAGTTCCTAGAAGACACACACATATATAGGAGAACTAGATTTATATTGAAGATTTTTAAATACATCCATAGATATATAAATTCTCAATTGTGCATTTGCCTAATTTCCTATTTGCTCACTCTATGGCATAAACTGTAATAGGGAAAAGGAAAAAGAAAACTGGCCTCAGAGAGAAGTTGGCATATTGCTGGAATCCAGTAACTAGGTGCCGACTTCTTCGTTCTTCTATTAATGTTGGGCTACAGAAAGAGGCGAATGCCCCTAAATATTATTCACTTCAAATGTTTACACAACATTAACCAGCAAAATGAACACAACCCTAACAAAACTCTGAAATCACACAGCATCATATTTTTTCACTTCTTATGTTATCACTTTTCATTTAGTTTTATAATCACACATGAACACATTTTATTCCCTTAACTGACTAACTGTTCCTTTGCATATCCTATAACACCTTGGAAATGAAAGACAAGTATTCAAGAAATGCTTTGTGAAAGAAGGAATGAGAAAAAGAGAATTGGAAACATATAAGCATATTAACTTCCTCTATTTCCCTAATCTGTCTGGTGTACTTCTTTTTATTTAGTCCTCCAATAAACATTTCAGTGCCTCAGAAGATCTGACAGATACTGCTCAACAGTCTGTCTCCAAGAACTGAAAACGTAATTTCTCAGAGCATGAATGGAATTCCCCTAACAGAGAAGATTTAGGGGCCCTGTGAGTATCAAGTAAAAGTTGCCTATATAGAGAGTATGTTTTTTAAAAGAGGAATATAAAGGATATAATTTTATAAGACCACTTTTTAATGACACAGAACCTCCTTCAAGACAGCTCTAAAACACTCCAAGACGTGAGAGGTATTTAGAAGACACGTCAAAATGCTTACATGATAGTTGGTGGGGGAGAGCCTGTTACTTGACACTCCAGCTCCAGTAAGCTATTAACCATCACAATGAAGTATGATGTTTCACCTCCTCCTTCTACAGCTGGTGGTACTAGAAAACAACAAAGATGTAGCACACAGAGAAATGTAGGCAAGAGAAAATACACCATCGCTTTAAGCAATCCTAGGTTGCAGTTTAGAAGGCTGATAAGTATCATAGTAACCTGGTACAGGAAGAGGCTTTGAAAAGTAAAACACATTTTACAATACACACTTGCCAGGATCAGTGAATGTACTTTTGACATATTGTGGATTTTTCTCAATTAATCTAGCACTATGGTGTTGATGATGCCATCTGAATATAAAGTTTATTCAGATTTTATGTTGCTTATTTACATAAGAGTAAGAGAAGGGAACCTCAAAAATTTGGTCTCTGTTCAAAAGTCTTCAATTTATAAAGAAATAGAAACTCAAGGTTGCAAGATGACTTCCCAAGGCCCAGAGACTAAGCTTCCTGTTGTCTAGCACAGTGCTCATGACAGATGACCATGTTATCATCACTGCAATCAGCTACTGTCATAGATGCAAAACACATCTATGCACTTACAAATACAAAGCATCTCTCTCAAAATCAGTGGAAGATGTATGTGGGTTTTTAGATCTTTGGACTCTGGTTGATAAATCCCCACCACTCAGTGATATGCAGTCCAGAGCTGAACAGATGCTAAATCTTCTTTAAGATTGTTTATTGTTATATCAACAAAAAAGCATTTAATAAACTTTTCTATGAATAAATGATTGAATAAAGGTGTTGCTATGCATCTGAGAATCCAGGTGGTGGCATCCTCATTTACCTAAGACATCAACTTCGTAAATGAGTTCCTTTTCTCCTGCCACACTGGTAGCCACACATACATACTGTCCCCGATCGACTTCTAGGGCACTCATGATTTCTAGTTTCTTCCCGCCAGCTTCTATGCGGATGTTGTCACTGGCTTTCACAGGTACGCCATCTTTTAACCAGGTGAGAACTGGAGGAGGGTTGCCAGCAGCTTTACACTCCAGTGTTAGCGAATGAGCAACAACCACTTGCTTATTCAGGGGTAGAGCCAAGTCAGCTTCAATCATTGGAGGAACTAGACAGAAAAAAATAATGTTTCAGGCAATTCTTTGAAACCCTAATAAAATAAAGGGAATTTTTTTTTTCTCACACAGTTTGACCATAGAAACTACCCACATGTTCATCTCTCTCTCTAAGTTGCTGAGGAAAGAATTTCTTGTTTCAGTGGATCAACAACTATTCTGACTATGGTGGGATACTCTGCACCGTGTCTGGCATATGAAGCGCAAATAGTAGAGAATGACCTTCGTCCTAACAACTACTTTACCTTCTCCCTAAAAACCAAATGGTCTAGATGCCCCAAGTGCCATAAACAGATGGTTGGCTAAATGAACAGACCACTTCTTGCTAGCTGTAGCTTTTTAAAATATTTTTCCAAATCATGAGACAAATTCTTCCAATTTCTACCCATGCATATTGAAATGACCAAACCCACCAGGACTTCATTAGTGAACAACTGGCCATTGGAATATTAGAAAGCATAGGCAGAAAGGTGTATGATTAAAGCACGTATTTTTTCCTTACCATAGACGTCCACGTGAAATGATTTTTCAGCAGTTCCAGCAACGTTGGTTACATGACACGTATATGTTGCTGAATCAGAGACCTGTGCTCGAGGGATATGAAGAAATTGTCCTTTGTCAATATAAAGTGCTTGTGAGCTGGATATGACTGGTTGGCCGTCCTTATACCAAGTAATAGCAGGCATTGGAAGTCCCCGTGTTTCACATTCCAGTTTAATTATGCTGTTGATCAGTGCTGATATTTCTGTGGTGACATTCCCTCCTTTAATGCTAGGTGGAACTACAAAGGATTTCAGAACAGAAACAAATCTTCTAAGCTTTAGCAACTGCATCAAAATCTTAAAAGTTATAGATGTTTAAATAATGCCATTAAAGTCAATATAAATTAAAGACAATTGGGAAGTCTGCAATTTATCTGTTGATAATTGCCTGTCTTGTCAATCTTTTTTTTTTTCTTTTTAAAGATTGGCCCTGAGCTAACATCTGTTGCCAATCTTTTTTTTCTTCTTCTTCTCCCCAAAGCCCCCCAGTACGTAGCTATATATTCTAGTTGTAGGTCCTTCTAGTTGTGCTATGTGGGACGCCACCTCAGCATGGCCTGATGAGTGGTGCTAGGTCCACACCCAGGATCCAAACCAGTGAAACCCTGGGCAGCCCAAGCAGAGCACATGAACTTAATCACTTGGCCACTGGGCCGGCCCCTGTCTTGTCAATCCTTATGATTCTCCTTTTGGGTTTCAGATTTCAGTAAAAGGAGAAAGTCACAGCTTTAGTTTCAGAGGTTTATTTAAGTCCAATAGATCATAACACAGTAAGTAAGAAAGTTATGTTTAACAAAGTAAAACAAAACAAAACCTCACTTAAAGTAGATAAAATATATTTGCAACTAAGCCAAGTAGCAAAAATGTCAGATGTGGAACACCTGCACGCCCTCTCCCCAAGAAATACTAAAGGTCTAAGTGCTTTCAGAATCAGCTACTGGTAATAGCTGTGGAGTCTTTAACTTTTGCTTCTTACATTTTGTTTTTTTTTGGAACTGTCAAGAGTTCATTCACTCAAGTTTACTCATCTAATTGGCTACATGTGTGTCTTCCATAATTCAGTAACCACATGCCTGGCCTCTCACACCACATGAGGACTCTGCTTTTGGAAAACAGCTCAAGTGGCTCGATCATATTCTGAACACGCTCATTCCCAGACTGTGCGATAATTGCAACAATTTAAAAGAAATCAAATGGCACGTGCCTGAATCCGAGTGCCTTAATACTATTTCATTAAACTTTAATTTTAGAATAGGATATATTGTAGAATGTTTTTCTTAGAGTTGGACTAGGGCTATAGGTTTTAGGAAGAAGAACATAGAAGTAAAGTGCCATTCTTATCACATCATATCAAGGGTACACAGCTATTAACCTGACATCACTGATGATGTTAACCTAGATAATCTGGTTGAGGTAGTTTTTGCCAGCTTTCTCCATTATAAAGTTACTCCTTTCCCCCTTTCTTTTGAAAAGAATCACTTTTCCCAGCTCATACTTATGGGGCAGGGAGTTACACTCTACTTCCGTGAGAGGGGAATACCTATATAATTTATTTGGAATTCTTCTATATGAAGAATTTGTCTCTCCTCCCCAATTTATTTATTTGTTCAATCATTTATTTTTTTCAGTGTAGACCTACAGAAACTTATTTTATATTTTGGGTTATAATCTAATACCACATTATTTATTTTGTTTTTCAAATTGTTCCAGTTTGGGCCATTGGGAGCAACTTCAGTAGGTTCTTATGTCCCTTTCAGATACCCATGCCATTTTATTATTTTAATACTTTCTTAGTTTCTAGCCCTACTACATGCTCCAGGCTCATCTTGCATATTTCCTGACCCAGCCCTAGAATTATCCATTTCTCCATGAAGCCCTGGTTTCTTTTAGTGGAGACGGGTATTAGAAATCAAGAGCTGGGTGCTGAGTAAAGTACCTTGATATTTTCTGATAATCATTTTTAGAACTAGTTCACAGTGACAAACATTCATATACACATTTTCTCACCATAGCTTAAGGTAAGATATACTATAACTTTGCGGTGGATTTGATGGTGGAATGATTTTCCTATAAGGGGTTTACTATATAGAGCGGGGAAGCCAACTACGGTCCACAGGCCAGGCATGGAGATGCTGAGCTAAGAACAGATTTTATATTTTTAAGTAGTTGGGGAAAAAAAATCAAAATAATAATATTTTGTGACGTAAAAATTATATGAAATTCAAACTTCAGCATTCATAAAGTTTTATTGGAATACAGTTATGCTCCTTTGTTTATATATTGTCTATGGCTACTGTCATTCTATAACGGTTAAGAGTTAAGTAGTTGCAACAAATACCAAAGGTGGTGTTCTCATTACTTTTCACTGCTGCTCAGCTCACCATGAATTTAAGGGACACGATTATAACTCGACAGCATTTCAAGTGCCATGCATATCACCATACCGTGATGTTTTATTTTATTTTTTATTACCAGTGCATACTCCTCATGTCAAAACAAGAAAAGTGGACTTTAAAATTTCACATTTTTAAAGCACAATACGATGTAGACTATTTTATCAAATTAAATGGCAAAGTACTGTGTTTATTTTGTAATAATGCTATAGCTGTTCTGAAAGAATACAATACACACCAGTACTACTAGACCACATACTCATTGCCATCTTTCCAATTCAAAGAAAAACAACAGTTAGAAAAATCAGAAAATGTTAAATGGAATGTCTCATCACAGCAGAATTTCTTCACAAAGATCTAAAGTCAAATGCGGCTACAATGAAAGTAGGTTTCCGAGCAGCTCATTGTTAGCCAAGCAAGGAAAGCCATTCATCAACAGTGATTTAATCAAAACAGGGACGAGTGCAGCAGCCAAAGAAATGTGTCCAGAGAAATCAATTTATTTAAAATTATTAGCCTTCCATGAGAAGAGTTGCTTGAAGAGCTGAGAACACTGGGAGCGAGATCAATAGTCAATTTTTTTAAAGGCAACTTTTCTGAATAGTATTCTTGGCTCTTGACAAATTGACAGATGTTACTGATACTGCTTAGTTGTTTTCTGTTTATTTGAAGAGTCAATGCCAAGTTTGATGAAACTGAAGAATTAGCCTGTAAGAATAGCCTGCATGGAACAACTAAAGATAAAAATATCTTCAAAGAAGTTGAGAAAACACTAATTCATTACAACCTGAAGTGGAATCTGATAAGATGTGTTACAGCTGATGGTGGTAAAAAACACGTGTGGGGCAGAGCAGGTTTAGACAAGTTTACAAAGCTTATTAAAATGTAAGGTTTTAAGAGTCTAGCTTTATTCCTTGTATTATTCATCAGCAAGCACTTTGTGTAAAATATTCATGTGTTATTGAACCAGTAGTGTCCATGGTGTATTTTATTTGCTCTTGAAGACTTACACAACATCAGTTCCATGAATTTTTGTCAGAAACAGAAGTTGAAATATAAGAACTTGTCCTACCATATAGCAGTTCAATGCCTTAATTGTGGTAAAGTTACATTTTAATTTTTTGAGCTCAGGACTGAGACTGATATTTTTCTGAATAAGAAGAATTGTCCTCAAACCCTGTTTTTGAATACTGAATGATTTTGGAAATTAATTTTGTTATAAACTTGACAACGTTTCTTAATGAATTCAACCTAAAATTACCAGGCAAAAACAGCACTTAAATGCAAAAATTATACTGTGGTAGTCATTCTGTTGTTGGAATCACAAGTAATGTCAAACTGCTTTATACATTTCCCATGCTTTCAAACAAAACTGAGATGTCGATTTCCCTACAAATTTACAGTGAATATATTTTCTGAGTTCAAATTTCAGTTTCAGCAATGTTTGTGAGACCCTGATGCAAATGCAAAGGAAATTTCCACACTAAAGTCCATTTATTTCTGAAAATGAGAACTTCTCATCTAACCTTCAATTGGAATTATCAGTATAATGGCATGACAAAAGTCAAATATCAAGAGAATATAACAGAATTATGTAAATGTCTTCCAAGCAGTAAACATGGTCAAGTAAAATCACTTATTTGTGAACTAAGAGTATCTGACAGTACCTAACTGCATGAAAAGACATTTTCAAAGATAGGAATTACACAAAACCTCATTACAGATCACCATTAACAGACGAACATTTGAAGTCAGTTTTGGTGATAGGGATCACTAACTTTGAACTCCAATTAAACAAATTGTTATTCCCCCAAAAGAATTCTACTCTTCTCATTGGCAGATTTGTATTACAAAAAAATTTTACAATTTTTAAAATTAGCAACAAAATAGAATTTCATCAGTAAACTATTGGTAGAAATTCATTTCTATCTTGTCATAAGTACCTACATAATATCCTTGATTTTGTCTCATGATATGCAAAGCCTAAAAGATTTACTACCTTGCCCTTTATAAAAAAGGTTTGCCAAGTCTTGCTATAGATAATTAATTAACACAAATTCAAATCACCGTTTTGAAATCTTAAGAGAGAGCATTTTATTCAGACTTTAAATTTTAATTTTGGTTTGAGACTGTTTGTGTCATATGTTAATCTGTAAACGTATATCCAACTTTTGGCTCAAATTGCCTAACTCAGCCGGCTAGCTTTGTTGGTTGGATGATACATTAACGAGGGCAAGAACATAGATTCAAACAATTCCCTATTCTTCATGAACATTTTACAAAGGAAGATCACTTGTACTAGAAAGGAACCTATTTACAAACTTTATACTTATGAAATTGAGAAAAATCACTCAAAGAACATTTCAAATTGACAGCAGAATGACATACCACCTACCGCTTAAATTTGCCAAGTAACTGTCACTTCCTATTTAAATTTAATTCATGTATACTTTTCTGAGACCTGTACTTCCGTTTGAGGAAGGGTTTTACAGATAAAGGTTATGAACACACTACACATTAAAATTCACCATGTATATACACTCAAAGACTTTCATAAAATTTGAGGATGCTCTCAGACCTCTGAAACTCATCCATGGACCTCAGCTTAAAAATCTTTGCCTCTGAACTACTCGCTATGAATCTATATGATCTTCCCATAGGATATTAAAAGTTCTTTTATTTCTTTGCTTCTTTCACATTCTTCCCCCCCCATCTCTTTTATTTTTCACTCTTATTTTGTCTCCATTTCTTTCCTTTTCATCAACCCACTTGCTGCATCCTCATGTAAATAAGGAAATGAATGAATCAAGTGTAGTGTGAAACACATTCTCAATCTGAAATCTACATAAATATTCCTCACAGTCAGCCCAAGCATGGCATCTGTTTCATTATTCTTAGGAATAAAAGTATTTTCACAAATGAAATAAAATAAGCTTAAGATTACCCACTTGGAGGTGCAGACAAGCTTGCCAGAGATAAAATGGCATTATTTCCTGAATTATAACACTCAGAACTTCACAAAGTTATAAGACCTTTCATCTCAGACAATCTTAGAAGGTTTAATCATTAGAGCCCGCTCTTCTTGGAGCCTGAGGGCATCGTAGAGAGTGAACAAGAGAATCTGAAATTAAAGAATCCAGGTCCAATGGAAATAGGAGTCTCACTGAATCACCAAAATGTATTCATCACAGACCCTGGGAACCATACAGTAAGGTAGAGAAGACTACTCAATGGCTTAGGGGAAATACTGCATCCATTGTTTAATGTCTGGTTCTGGTAGGAGGCCAATGGTAGCAATAACAGTTTTGTGTAACTTGGATGCCTGCATAGCTAATCTTTCAGTAATGCTACTCTTTTTTGGAGAACATGTCTTTTCATGACTGATTTCCTCCAAGGCTTCTATTTATAGATAGGAATGATTTAAAAGCCTGCATTAAATAAAATTTCTTTGATTCGAGAAGGCGATTCGAACTTTATATAATAAAGACACTAATATTAAGAAAAAGAAGATTTGCAATTCAGTGAAGTTAAAGAGAAGCCAAACTAGATTCTATATATATTTCAAGTTGTAAGACAGTAAAATCACTAAGTGGATAATGATAAACGAATAACATTTATTGAACTCTTAGTATAAGCCAGGTAATCCATGTAAAGTATCTAGCATTTGATCCTCACAATAACACTATTAAGAGGTGCTACTATTATCCCCATTTTACAGACAAGGAAAGTGAAGCTCAGAGGGGTTAGGCAATTTATCCAAAGTCACAAAGCTAGTAAGTGGCAGAAGTTGGGTCTGAACTCAAGTCTGCCTGTCTCAGAAGACCAAGTTCTTATTAATGACTAGACCAGTGCTGTCCCATAGAACTACATTGCAAACCACACATATAATTTTAATTTTCCAGTAGCCACATTGAAAAGTATGAAAACTAAGAGAGGAAATTAGTTTTAATAACACATTTTACTTAGCCCAATATATCCTAAATGTCATCATTTCAGATGTAATCAATATAAATTATTAATATCTTACATTATATTTTCCTATTAAGTTTTTGATAGCTGGTGTGTACTGCATACTTACAGCTCATCTCAATTTGGACTAGCCACATTTCCAGAGCCCAACAGCCACATGAGGCTAATGGCTACCTCCTGGGACAGTATATCACCAAGTCATTCATTCATTTAGCAAACATTTTTTGAGAGCTGCTGTGTATCAG
Organism: Equus quagga; assembly: GCF_021613505.1. NCBI lineage: Eukaryota > Metazoa > Chordata > Mammalia > Perissodactyla > Equidae > Equus > Equus quagga. The sequence goes on along the minus strand of NC_060279.1, from coordinate 19,886,260 downwards.
ACATTAAATTAGGGAACATGCAAAACAAGACTCTGCTCTTACGAAGTTTAGCTTCTTTGGAGAGAAACAGTGAATAATTAAATAAATCCATAATTAAGTAATAAATTATCAGAGAGTGAGACGTGCTATGAAGGACAACGTAACAGAGAGTGACTGGGTGACTGCTTTGGGTTGGGAAGAGTCTGTAAGGAGGGGACATTCCTGAAGAATCTAAACTTTTCCTGAGGATCATATGCTATGGAAGGACACAAGACAGTGCAGTAAGCAGAGCCGCAATAAGCATAACTGACCTACTGACCTTTTGAGTTCTAGTCCTTTCTATTGTGTCATTGTTTATGCCTGCATCATAATGTTCATGTGCCTTCCTATGGCTCCATACATAAAAAATAAAATGACTTTGACAATCATCTTCCTCAGGGGATATTGAGAATTTTAGTGAAATGAGGGCTACACATCTCTGGTGGGGACTTAGCTGGGAGAAAATAGCAGCACAAACATAAGGCATTTAAAATATTACCATGTGGTCAGGATAAAGGCCAAGATGGAATGAAAATAAAACAGTTGAATTGTTCACATACCGTCAACTTCATTCTATTTCACGCATCTCTACTCTTTTTTCAGAGATTTTTTTTTAACCCCTTTAAGGATATAGACATTTGATTTATGTATGTACTAACCAATTAGGAAATACTGGATCTCTTAAGTGAGACCATATGAAAATCACTAGACCACTTGAAGAAATTCATACTTAATGACAAAATGCATTAAAATTGGATGCAACGTTCTAGTCTAAAAGACATGAAGACAGGCTCTTTCTTCTCAAGTAACTTGTATTCCAAATTATTCAGTATTGAATAAAAGAGCAGTTAGCATTAAAGTAAACCCTGCTTTTCAATTTATAATGAGAATTGATAACAATAAAAAGCATAAGAAAATCACACTTACTATAGATAGTCAGTTTTATATCCTTGGCTTGTTTGCCAGCTGCATTAGACACGGCACACTGGTAGCGCCCCTTGTCACTTCTTCGTGCATTCTTTAAATGTAAAACTTGTCCTCTGTCTAGAAGTTCAATATTAGGATCTCCCAAAAATAAAGGCCTAGAAGAAATAAAATTTTATTCCATGGGTCCATTTATTATTTTCCTGTGCTTCCTCTCTTATTAACTACAACAAAAATCATTGTCACATAAGGTTAAAAATATGAATCCAAGTTGCATTTTTTAGTATGAATCTAAAAAAAAAATGATGTTATTAGTATTCCCATTCAGAAGAACAGAATTATTAAATCCCTTTACCAATGAAAATTAGATAATTATCACTTTGAGATGAAAAGTTTCTTCATTTCACACTGAAATCGTTGAATAATATTAATAGAAACACAGTAGTGTCTTTATTTGTTTCATTCATCATCCTTTCTTTTTTAGGGGGGAGGTCTTGCATAACCAAAATTTCTATGTCATTTAGAAAAGAAAAACTAAGAGAAAAGGAGCTTCAGGCCAAGCAATGTTATTTCTAAACCAATATCATTATATTGATCATTATATAATTCTATACCAAATAGACATCAAATATCGTTATAATACCTGGAAAAGTATTCACAACAGAAAGAATGGTTATTACTTACTAAAGGCAATGATGATGCCAACTTTTCTAAAAAGTAGATGTTATAATAACGAACACTTTCATAATCGTAAATACTGAAAGATATGTCAAAGGCAGCTGATAGACAGCCATCGAGGAAGTCTTTTTCTACTGTACAGTCATGTACTGACTACTATAATATGCTCACTTTACGTAATTGGCAGCAGCTTTATTTAATACTCGAAATATCATGATTGTTAAAGTCTATGATATCCTAAGAGTCATACATTGAAAATCCATTGATCTTTCAAGAAGACCCATAGCTAGTTTTTAAAAAGTGGCAGTGACTGAGCCATTTGATAAATAATTAGATGCACTGCTATATCAATAAACCACGAGTTAGACTACAAGATTAACTGGAAACACATTTAATTTTCTTCAGGAGCATCCTTTACTATTTCTTGCTCTGACACTTTGTATAAGGTTCTCAAAAGCTAAGAGAATAAAGTACCTTAGTTTAATGCATTTTAACTGTTTCAAGGACGTGAATATTTGATAACGTCACTCAAATTTAAGTAACTTTAAAACTTTCATTGATTGCTAATTAAAGTAACATAAAAATTTAAACAAAGAAAAAAAGCAAACATTATAATAAGAAAATGTCTCCTTGTCTTACTATCCCTAATGTGAATCTTCTCTCTAGACCTCTCGCCAGTATCAGTTTGGTTTGTATTCTTCCACATGTTTCTCTAAAAATTTTCACCCATAAATGTATTCCCAAAGGAATCTAAAGGTTTTATACATAAATGGCATTGTGCTATTGTTCTACTCTTCTTTTTTACTCAACAATAGCTATGGAGGCATTTTGGGGTACATATAACTTGATCTTACTCTTTTATTTATCTATTTTATTTTTTTATATATTTCATTTTTCTCCCCAAAGCCACCCAGGTACATAGCTATATACTCTTAGCTGTGGGTCCCTCCAGCTGTGGCATGTGGGATGCCGTCCCAGCATGGCCTGATGAGCAGTGCCATGTCTGCACCCAGGATCCCAACCGGCGAAACCCAGGGCCACCGAAACAGAGCACGCAAACTCTACCACTAGGCCACAGGCCAGCCCCGATCTTCCTCTTTTTAACTGCTGCACAGTGCTTCATAATATGACTGTGTCATAACTTATCCACCCATTCTCCAAATGTTGGGCCTTAGGCTGTTTTCACTTTCCTGCCATCCTAGCATTGCTGGGAATATTATCGTACAAGCACCCCTGTAGACGTGCACGACTGCTTCCCTCTCCAAGATACTGAGAGCGTAATTGCTACATTGCAGCATATAAGCAATCAAATTTTAACAGATATCAAAGAATTGCCTTTCAGAGTACTAATTTACATTCTTCCCGGCAAAGTCCTAGATCCTGATTTCCCACAGTCTAGCCAACACTCGATATTTCTCAAACCTTTACTTTTTCTTTGCCAATCTGACCTGTGAAAAACAAAATTGTATTATTTTTGTTTACATTCTCCAAATTATTGAGGGTGAGCACGTTTTAATACATTTTTTGCTTAACTATATATTTTTTAATTGCCTGTTCATACCTGTCATACATTTTCCTATGTTGTCTCTTTCTTATTGATTTGTAAAATGTTTGCATACAATCCTTCATTTCATACACTGCAAATCTTTACTCTGCTATTTCGGCTTAGATAGCTGCTCTCAGAAACTATAATACACGAATTGTGACCATGCTGTGAGAAATAAGCTCTTACAAGCAATATGAATTATTGCAACCATATCAGTGTGGGCAAACCTCTGCAGCCCTTGAACCTGAAGTCTGGGAAACATCTAATTGCTCTTCTGCTGTTGTTCACTTTTGCCCATATACAGAACTACCTTAAGTATTCATCTTGCTATCATAAACAAATTTTCTTTTTTAATAATTCAAACAATTCCATGTAAAGGCAAAATTTTCTCTGCCTTTCGATCTTGCACTTTTCATTTTTCATTCTCAGCCTTTTGACCGAATATTTAGTGTGTAATAAATCTGAGTTCCTCTACGTTTCTAAAATAAATTCCCAGCATTTATAACGAGTCTTGTAATTGATAAGAATGAAAGGTATCACAAGACTTTGAGACCATTTTTTGAGCAATATTGTTTTTCCTTCACGTTCATTTAATAATATTCCATATGGTGAATTAATTAAGAGGGAGAAAATCCACAAGCATTTACACATCTATTTCCTGTCAGTTGGACCCTTGCAACAGATATAGAAAAGGTACTCACTTGCCATCTTTGAACCAGTGAATAATGGGGAAGGGAGTCCCTTTGACCTGGCATTCAAGGGTGGTGTCGTGGTTGAGGACAACTGAGACTTCATTTGGGGAGCTGGCACCTATTATGGTGGGTGGGACTTGAACAAAGACATTTTATCATGAAAATCTATGACTTGGCAAAAAGAGTGGAGGAAGGGAGAGCAGATAATGATTTCTATAGTATTTCAACAAGATCTTAATATTACAAATAAAATAGCACACAATAATCCCTTTTCATGTTACATCTGTGGACTCAAATGTTAAATTTAAGCACAGGAACACATACAGGAAAGATTTGCTAGCAGGACAATTACCTGGAAGAATTATGATAGGAGTACAGAACTCGTTTGGAGTATTACACCCATGTGCAAATAGAGTTGAGAATATAAGTGGGCAGTGAAGCTCATAAAAGGCAATTTGTGACTGCTATACGTTGTAGATAATGAGCAATAAATGACATAATCAATATCAATCTTATAATGTTCAAATTCTGCATATTACACCATATCACTCTTTGAAATATATTACCCTTGTTTCTTTAGAAGAACTCCTATGCTAAAATTTGATATGAGACATAATATAAAAAGACTACGCTGGTTTTTATTTTCAGAATTCTCAAGCATATTGAAGAGCTCCTGTATACTTCCTTGACCTCCAAATCCAACACACTTCACAACATGTTAAGGTGTTTGGTCTTCATCTTCGGAGCAATGAGCAGCTACGAAAAGGTTTTAATAGGGAAGAAGCATGACTAGATTTGTGTCTAGAGACCACACTGGCTAGTGAATGAAGAATGGATTCAAATGAAAACAAGTGGATTAAGGGGAGCAATTAGAAGGCTACTACATTAACTCAGCTTACAAATGATGATACTTTCACAGTGGAAATGGAAAGAGGTAGATAATTTAACCTAGGAATAGGAAGTAGTCTTTACAGGATATGGATAGATTTAAGGAGTGAAGGAGAGGGAGGTAGGAAGAAAGAGTGCCAGGTTCTGGCAGAAGCAAGTGGATGGATGGAAGTGCTGGTCACTATGATGGGGATCACTGGAGGTGACCAGAAGACGTTCATTGAGACCTTTCTGTCTGATATGCCACTAAGATATTCAAGTCAAGAAGCTGTGGAGAAGATTCGATACATATCCCTGGAGCTCATACTACAAGACTGAGCAGGAGATAAAAATCGGGAGTCATCAGCACAAGATAGAATTCAAAGTAAATGATGCCAAGAGAAATAATGCCAATGAGACCAATGATAGAAAAGATGACTTAGTTTGTTTTTATATCCTATACTTAAATATAATAACGGTAATTTTGGTAGAGGAAATGCAAAGTACTTCAGGCTTTGAGAAAACTAATGAGAGGGATTACTTAATGTGATAGCAGTTTAAGAATGGTAATTTCAATGCTGCTTCATGCCAAGACGTCACTTCCACCCCAGACTTACAAATCATGTGCCCATTTTGATGAGCAAAATATTGAAAAGGGAGGAAATCATTTTATCACAAAAAGTAAATTTGAATTGGCAAATATAATTTCACAAACTGAAATTATAAAATTTTATATTTGTGATTACCATTAAAAGTTTTAAAATGTTTTATAAATCAATTTATTATAGCTGTTGCTCACTCTCAGAATTCTTCCCCCTTAATCACAATCAGGATTGAGGTGATCTAGTTACAAGAATTAACCAGAATGCAGGGGAAGCTGGACTTGCTACCTTTCCTAGTTCAAGTATGACCAAGCAGCTTCAGGAGATGTTGACAGCATGAACGAATTTTACTCTGCACCATCCTTTGTAGTTACTTCCCAGAGAATTTCCTGCCCACCTAACTGGAGAAATGGACACAAGTAGTAATCTACTATTTTATGTACAAGATAGTACCAAATATGCATAGATATCTTTGTATGATAAAGAATAAATACCTTTAAACTTTCTACATCATACAGTTCTAGTTAATATTAAGAACAAAAATAATGATAGAGTGAAACTAATGATATTTCTCCTATCAATTTATTTTTTTTATCTCTTTACCCTTTCATACAGCTAACTCTATCCTATATAAGAAATGCATCTGAATTACAGTTTTTTAAAAGAATGTTTTCCTTACCTAGCACATCGATGTTAAAATACTTCTGAGAAGTGCCTGCAATATTAATGGCTTTGCAGGAATATCTTCCTGCATCCTCTGGAGTGGCTTTGAAGAGCTTTAATACCTTCCCATTGTTCACAATCTGCATAGTGCTGCTTTCAGTCACCTTTAAGGGACAAAACGGTCAGTGTTATTTCCAATCCTAATAAAAGTGCATAATTAAAAATCAAAGTAAAACTCTAATACTATTATTAATGAGAAAGTCACATCTGAATAATTTATTTCAGGGGCAGAGGCAAGGAATTATGCATATTCGGAGGTCTCCATTTACCTGGACGTCGTCTTTGTACCACATAATGATGGGAGATGGTGTACCTTCAACTTCACAGAAGAGGTTGCTCAGCTGATTGACCAACACAGACACATTCGTTACTTGTTCTTTATCTTTCATTACTGGAGGAACTACACAAAGAGAGGAGTCATGGCTAGATAATTTTATAACAAGTATTATTTGTAAAGTTTCTTTACACAGGCCTTTAGAAAAGAAATTCTGAGATATTTGGTAGCTAGAAAGGCTGGTCATAGTTAAGCACATGCCTTAGTATAAAATGAAAAGTCTCATCCAATACATTTATAAGTAACTCTTATTAAACTTTTAGTTTAATTATTATTTCAGAGTTTTAAGTTGAGGATAAAATTTAGGGTAAATTTAAGGGAGAACCTCTTTATTCCAGATAGCACTCAAAATACAAATTGCTAAGGTCTTAATTAAGTCATGTGGGACTCACTATTTTGCTGATGGGAATGAATGTTGCCCACTGGATTCCAGATGGATATGGAAGTCAATATCCATCAAATTCTAAAATGTACACACCTTTTGATTCACACAAAATGACAAATGTGTAAGACTTTCATTGAAGTGTTACTTATCATAGCAAACAACTAGTAACAACCTAAATGTTCACATTAATAGAGGGAGGTTAAGTAAATCATGACATAGCCACATAGTGGGATGCTACATAGGTATAAATAAGCGTTAGGACTATTTAATATTCCACAAGATAGATTTTTTTTTAGTGAAATAGACAAGGTGCAGAGTGATGGATACAATCTTCTACTATATGTGTTCCTCTTTAGACATGAAAAGAAGATACAATATACATTCATATTTCCTTGTATATGCATAAAATATCTCTGGGAAGATACACACACACATACATACAAAGCTAATAACTTTCTTTGCCCCTAGGGAAGATAAGTAGATGGCTCAGCTCAGGGTCACGAGACTTCTGACTATGCATATTTTCCTACTATTTGAATTTTAGATGATGTAAAGTCACAATAAAAAATTACATGAAATTTTAAATCAAATCACTCAATCAATAAATGCAATCAGATCACTAGTTTTCTGTTTGATAACATTTCTATTCACATTAAAATTAAACAGTACAACACTGAGAGAATACCTTACATAACTTACATACATAAGAATTTGAAAAAGTCACCTATTCAATTATACGATTTTAGCATTTTTATCTATATTTACCATGGACTTTGAGGTTATATTTTCTTTCTGTGGTTCCAGCTTCATTGACTGCCACACAGATGTACTCCCCATTGTCATATGGTGTAACAGAAGCAATAACCAGCAATGTGCCATCATCAAAGATAGAAATACCAGGTTCTCTGCCTGTCAGTTCTTTACCATTCCATAACCATTTGATGGTCGGTTTAGGAGTACCTAAATAAGAAATTACAGCCTTGTGATATTTTACAATAAAATTAGAAATCATTATTAAACACCAAATATACTGAGGAGAAATAATGTTTTTATTATGATTATAATTTTCACTCTAAGATATTATGCTACTTTTAAGATGTTTCTCCTGGCATGGAATTTTGAAGATATTATGGTATTTAATGCCTCTAATTCTCAATCAGTCTTAAGAGATCTATAATCTCTAGCATAGAGTTTGATCAAAGTTGTTTTTATCAAGACATTCAGATGATAGTAAGCAAAGCAAAGCATTTTCTTGACTGTGTTCACGGTAATTAGTGGGGAAAAAAACTATATCAATCAAATGGACTAAATATGGGGAGAGTTTTGGGGTGAAATAAAGAAAGAGCAAAAATAAGACACTATCACAGGAATACAATATAAAGATTGCTCAGTCAAGTAGAGTGCTTAAATGATGTACAGAAACCAGGCTCTATAATTCACATTTTAAATAGGCCTGGTATAGTGCAGAGGAGGAACTTCTACTCTCCACACATCTTCGAGAGATCTCATGCTGCTAAACATAGGACAACAGAATAATTCTTGACTTGTTAGACTGAAAAGGAGGTTGAGAAAGCAGCGAGCAGAATTGATTTCCTGGATTTATTTATGCCCAACAGAACGAATGAAAGTGATATGCCCATAAATGACAGAGATAAAACCACCTTAAAGTGCATAATAGAGCCAAAAGGACCTACTGGAAATACACAAACATTAACTTTGTACTAAAAATGTATTTATTTAGCAAACAATGGGTCAGGCACTGTTCTAAGTACTTCTAAATTGTACTTAATCACTACAAAGATAAAAGAAAGCACATTAAATAAAATTCATATGATTGCATAAGACATTATTAATAATCTCATATTGAGGGATAATAAAAAAATTAAAGGATGGTCGTTTAATAAAAGACAAGTACAAAAGAATGGCAGGAATATATAGAATGTGTCATTAAGGCTAGACTCAAATTGAGTTAAGGACTTATAAAAGTGACTTGAGTTAAGGACTTATAAAAGTGACTATGAAAGTTATATTTATGAGAAAAAACAAAAAGTTTGGCCTATTTCATTGTGCTGATAGTGAAATGTTAACTGATGAGCAAGAGAAGGTAAAACTGACGGACTGCAGTTGTCTATGTTGTCAAAGAAAAACGGGGCAGGATCATTTCCTCATTTCTTCACATCCCACTCATTCCGTTACGGATTTCAATCCGACTTCCCAATTAATATTGGAGTTAATAAATGAAAAAGTACATGAGCAAGCAAAAAAAATAACTTGCATCATCTTTAATTTATAAACGGTAGAACAGCAAAGGGACAAGACGAAATTCATTGCGAACGATAATGAAAGGGCAGCTGGCTACTTGAAATGAACTCAAGAACTATAACCCAGGTGAAAATCGGGAACTAGGAAGACTTGGTTTTTCAAAGTGGAAAAGGGAAGTCCGAGCCAGCTTTGGCTTCAGGGATCCGTAGAGAGCAAGTAACAACAGTGCCACTGGCCAGGGTCTAGCGGAGGAGAGTGCCCACAATACTTACCTGAACTTAAACCCTTCTAAAGAGCTCCTCTCCAGGCCTTGCCCTCCTCCCTCATTGGCTCTGGGAATAGTTACTGATAATTCTTTCAATATCTGAAAAGTTTGTTAAAGTTATCTCTTAAAGCTGATAGCAAGTAATCACTGGTGAGAGCTCCTATTGAGAGATGTCAAATCTTGCTACAGAAACAGAAACAACCATGAGTCTTTCAACCGCTGCTGCCTCCTGGAACAACTGCTAAGAGGCACATGAGGGAACACCAATGGTACCAGCCACGTGGAGCCCTCCAGAAGTTATGGAAGGAATACTGCTTGGACTTTGCCAGAACTGAGTCATTGCAGATGAATGCATACGTGACAGTGACGATGTTCTTAACCACGTACTAGGCATCTGGAGTAAGGGTGGTAGTGACAGTGCCTCTTTCACAAGCCCCCGAGGGGAAATAATTTCCTGTCAGGAAACATGGGGGGATACAAAGCCCAGAAATTTAGGGAGAGAAGGGGTTTGGACAAGCCTCAGAGTGCTAAGTTACAACCTGGCTCTACAATTATCAGTAGAGCGTAAATCTAAGAAAAGAGGTTTTTAAAAGAGAAGTATCCGGAACAAACTGGTTAGTGAGCCCTAATTTATACTTCTAATGAAATGAGATAAACGCGGAATATTTTGAATAGCCCTAGCTGTCATATTTTAAAGAGATAACTTGTCAAAATAGAATGAACTAAGAAGTAACAGGAAGGAGCACGAACTACATGGAAAACAACAGAAAAGGCAAGTTCGTGAATGGAAGGTTTTTCTATTGAAGGAAATAAAATACCTGTGAAGGAAAAATATCTATTCAAAGAGCTGTTATTCAAAAGAGGGATTAGTTTCTATTATGCCCAAATGTTATAACAAGATGGTGTTTTGGGTTCAATATAGAATTCTGGAATAATATAACATTATGCCAATGCCCTTATGTCGGAGTATTACACACCTTTTGCAGGACAGGGAAATGCAATGCGTTGACTGGCCACTCTTTCTTGGAACGGAGTGTTATATGGAGGTTCTGGAGCTTCCAGTGTAGGTGGTTCTATTAGAAAAATAAATGCTTTATCACAGGCTTTCCTTGGGCAATACGGAACTCTCTGGAGGCATCATCAACCACCTATACTGCTGAGTTGCTCTCTCCCTTGATTCTTCTTTTAAATATGACTCATATTTTTAGCTGCCAGATTTTCTACCTACATGTGACCCAGGTATCGAAGACTCAAATTGTTTCCCCCCAAATTCATTATTTCATGTTTCCTGCAAGCCTGTTCTGTTTCCTTTATTCCCTCAGATGAGGCATCGTGCTCCACCCAATGTTTCTTATGTCTTTCTCCCTTACTCCTGACCTCCACATCCAGTCAATCACATAGTGCCATATTTGTTCGCATATCTGTATCTGCCTCTCCATCCTTAAGGTCCCTGCTTATTTCAAACCCTGACTTTCTCTTGCCAGAACTATTTCAATAGGCTTCTCATTGGGATCCTTTTCTCAAACATGTTCCCCTTTGGAATTATATTCTTCAGAGCCCTCATCATATTCCCTCTGAACAACAAATCTCCTTGTGGGGCTTCCCTGATTAAGGTCGTTACTTGTACTCATTGTGTCTGTAGGATAAAGTTTCACACCTGTTCTTTCTTCAGTGAACCCTATAGGTGAATCCAATCTCTCTGACTGGCCTCACTACCCATTCATTTTATGAAGAAATTTGGGAGTCATTCTTGAGGGCTCCATCCTCCTCACCCCCCTTATCCAATCTGTCACCATTTCCTGATGGTTTCCTCTCCTAATTATGTTTTGAATCCGTTCCCTTCTTTCTCCCAGACCAATTCCCATCATCTTTTGCCTGAGCCACTTCAAAAGCCTCCAGCTGTTTCTCCTCACCTTCTCTCGCCAAATCATTCTTTCCCCAGAGAGTGATCTGGTAAAACCCAAATCTGACACATCACTTCCCCAGAAATAACCCCTCTAAGTTTTCTCATGCACTTAGAATAAAGTCTAAACTCCTTAATCTGGGTTCCTAGATCTTAGATAATATGGCCCCTGACTGTGTGTCCAGCTTTATCACATGCCACTCAGCACCCAGTCTGGAATTCAGTCAGCTGGGCTTTAGTTATTAATTTATTGTTTTATCCCAGTGTATCCAAAATATCACAGTCCTTACTCTTAGCATTCTATGTCCTTCTCCTGGAAGGTTCTCCCCACCCCACCGCACCCTTGCCCATGACATGATACACTTCTACCCATTCTTCAAATCTCAGTTGGCATATCTTTACCCAAGGAAGACTTCTTTGATTTGTCTTTCTGTTAAAAACTCATATAGACACTTCTACCATTTCACGATGGCACTAACCAGTTTGCAATTATGACATTATTTATAAATGTCTATCTTTCCCATGCATCCATAAAAATAAGCACTCAATAAAGTTTGTTGAGTGAATGAATGAACTGGACAACTCTCCAGCAGTGTCTTAGCCGTCCATCTGAAAAGGAATCCAGTGTGCCACGTACAAAGTACTATGCAAGTAACAGGCTCAGTACGATACCTACTTACCTCTTCTTGCCTTTGCACCATATTCTCTCTGACAGGAATGCTCTTCCTCTGAGTTCCACATGGCTGATTCCTTCTGGTCAACAAGATCTCTCTCTAAATATCACCTCCTCAGAGGAGTCCTCCCTGACAAACCAATCTAAAGTAGTCAGCTGCTGGAAGCATCACCCGATTCTGATGACCTACACAGCACTTCACCGGATCTGTGTTCCTTGTTTATCTGTCTCCTTACTTTCTGCCTGCTCCCAGGAGAACAGCTCATGAGAGCAGCTGCTTCGCCTTTGTCACTACTTTCTCCTCACTGCCTAGAAGATGACAGACACCTGGCAGGAGCTTGGTAAGTATTTGTTGCTTGAAGGAATAAATATTGATCTTGAAACCCTCAAAACAAGGTCAACATCATCACGGGGAACGGTGGATGCAGATTTTCTAGGGCTCAATATGGAGTGCACCTGACCAGTCTGAGGTGAACTCCTACTCCAGCTCACTCTGCCCACGATTTCTCTCAAACCAAAAATAGTGGGCGGGGCACTTATCCAGGATTGTTTCCCTTACCTACACCATCCATGGCAACTTCATTTTCAAAAGTAAACATATAAAAATGTATGTAGGTTTAGTAATAGTATGGTTTCATTTCTTTCTGGAATGGTTCTCCATTCAAAGTTAACTAAAGAGTCATAAAAGTTATATAGAGATCCTCTGAAAGTGATCCAAGACTATCCACGACTATATATTTCGTACAGACTCCAAGAGGTTATCCCCACTCCCCACCTCGACCACACATATGTTGTCCTACGCCCCAAATCACCTTGGACATGGAGTGTTATCTCCGTTTCATCACTGCCTGCTATGTTGGTAGCAACACAGGTGTATACGCCGGTGTCTGAGAGCATGGCCTGGTTAATGCTCAGCGTTCCATCTGGACTGCTAATATGCTGCACTCCATCAACCAGCACGGTGCTTCTGCCTTTAAACCAGGTGATTACAGGAAGCGGCGTCCCTTGAGCACTGCAGGGAAGGCCGACTCTTTGACCAACTTGGACTTTCATAAGTTTAGGGCCACGCTGTATCTTTGGAGGAACTAGAAATAACAACTGAGTATTAATAATCTCATTTTTTAAAAATTCCTTCCTTCTTGCACTTTAAATGAGAGCTTCTTACAAAGAGGCAGCATGAGAAAGTGGAACAACCTCAGAATTTGGACCAAGATTCCGGGCCACTTACTAGCTGTGTGATCCAGGACAAGTCAGTAAATTTCCTGAGGCCTCTTTCCTTGATAATGTTGGCAAAATAACCACTTCAATATCAGTACACTGCAAGGATTATGGGAAACAATAAATATAAAACTCCTCATCCCAAGCTTGAGGAAAAACCAGCTTTTAAAAATGTTAGGCTTCCTTTAACTTATAAGTAAGGTTTAAAACTCTCTTAAAAGGCAATCCAGATAATTTCTATAATATAAGAAAGTGTAAAAAAAAGAATTTCACTCCATCTACTTAAGTTTTTGTTCTCTTTGTGGAAGGTTTAGCCAGGCAGTAAGAAAAGTGTCTCCTGAAAGCCTTTGCTAATTTCAGAGGAAAAAATCAAGATAAAGTCTCCATTATTTCTCTTTATCTCTCTTCCTTTACAAATTTAAGAAAGACAATTTATTAAAACACTGGCAAGTATTATAAGGTTCCACATACATGGATTATGCACCATGGAATCAAGTTGACTCATAAGGATATAATTAGAATTTACATACCTGACATCCCTAAAAAGCCTCATTCCTCTGTCCTTTTTTTAAATTTAATATTTAACCAATACTTTCTACAGGTTGTAACGACAACTTTCTAAGTTTGATAGTATTAATACTATCATTTTCTGAAAGGGAAAACTAAAGATAAGAGAGGTTAGGTACCATGCCTAATGTCCTAAAGCTAGTAAATGACAGAACTCTCATCAGATTTCAGATGCCATGGTCAACAGGACAGCGGTGCAGTGATTGATCTGAGAGTGAAATCAGGTCAATAGTCTCTGAGAAAATTTCTTCTGATATTTGAATGCTTGGCACCCATACAATGCCTGGCTTAGAGTACATACTCAATAAGCATGTGTTGAATGAATGAATGAATAATTGAACAGACTATGGTCCTTTAAGGGAATAAAGCAGACTAGAGAGTTTTAAAGTAGTTAAATAATTCTAGGAAGCAGAACATTTTTAGTTGCTGAGCTCTTTAAATGTTGAAAATAACCAATTACACCCTATTAAATTCTTCTTTGAGAACTCACATTCACTTCTACCAAAAAACACCAGTCTGAGCACATTTTTTTTTACTATGTATCAACAACAGTCATTAGTGACTGTGGACATCTAGTCAAATTGAGATCCAGAATTTTAATGCTGTTCACTTGAGGAAAAAGAGGCAAGTTGTTGATAGATGGCAGAATAACTTTTCAGAGTAAATGAAAGAAAATCACGTCTCAGATTTTAGAAAATTTTTCTCTAATTACTCTGCATACAATTTGAGGGTTAACTATCAAAGAAACGGGGATGATGAGTTTCCCTGTGATCAGTCCACAGATAGCATATGCCTTCATTTCACAACTCACCATGGACGTTTAATTTAATAGACTGAGTCACGTTCCCAGCAATATTTGTGGCAACGCAAAGATACATCCCAGTATCTGAAACGCGGGCCTCAGTGATCTTCATTGATCCAGAAGGGAGGAACGTGTGTCTAAAAGGAAGAAACCACATAGCAGACCATAGTATGAGAATTTAAATATCCCCTATGCAGCTGCACTTCAGTTTAAAATTAGCACTCTGCAAGTAGCTTTTGAAACTATTCTCCCATCTATAATGTCATTTCCATACACCTTAAAAGTCAAGAATTTTCATAATTATCTCATGTACTCGGTACAATGTTATTCCAAATACAAAATTAGCTTCCTTTTACCTTTAAATCGAAACTAATGGTCTGAAATCATCAAATAACTGTAGAGCTCTCTGCTTTACTAAGGTGCAGCTATACAAAGCAAGTGTATATTTTAATAAATTTTGAATATATTTTGAATATTTTATTGTTTTTTCTATAGTGCTTCATTAAAAAATTTAGTGTTAAAATAAAGGCAAAAGAAGGTAGACATATAATTGTCAAATACATATTGAATATGTTCCTACTATAGAACAATAATGTAGTTGGGTGAATGTGACTGACATACAAAACTGTTATTATAGGGGCCGGCCCTGTGGCCAAGTGGTTAAGTTTGCGCGCTCTGCTTTGGTGGCCCAGGGTTTCACTGGTTCGGATCCTGGGCATAGACGTGGCACTGCTCATCAAGCCATGCTGAGGTGGCATCCCACATGCCACAAGTAGAAGGACCCACAACTACAAATACACAACTATGTACCGGGGGGCTTTGGAGAGAAAAAGGAAAAATAAAATCTTAAAAAAAGGGGCCGGCTCCGTGGCTGAGTGGTTAAGTTTGCATGCTCTGCTGCGGTGGCCCAGGGTTCGGATCCTGGCCGTGGACATGGCACCACTCGTCAGGCCACGTTGAGGCGGCATCCCACATATCCCACAACTAGAGGGATGTGCAACTAAGATATACAACTGTGTACAGGGGGTTTTTGGGGAGATAAAGCAGAAAGAAAATAAAAAGATTGGCAACAGTTGTTAGCCCAGGTGCCAATCTTTGGGAAATAAAAAATCTTAAAAAAGAAAAACCCTTATATTAATATTAATTGCATTAAAATAGCTTTAAGGAGGAAGGGGTCAGATCTACTTAACATTAAGATTTGTTATAAAGCTAAGACAAATAAAATATGCTATTGGCCCAGAGATAAACAAATGGATAAATAGTTAAGGATAGAGTTTCTCCCCAAAGAATTAAGCATATATGAGAACTCAACATGTAAAATGTACTATCAGAGGTGATATTACAAAAAGCAAGGAAAGAACTGACTATTCAAAAATGATGTTGGGCAACTGGCTTTCCACATAAAAACAAAAATTCAGATGGATTAAAGTCCAAAATGTGAAAACCAAAACCTAAAATATTGGAATAAAACACTGTAGGATATATTTACGATCTTCTTCATAAAGGAAAAATCTCAAAAGAATAGATTAACACATTGAGTTACATAAAAATTTGTAAATTCTGTACAAGAAGACACCACACATAAATAAACTCAAAAGCCTTGCAGTGGACTGAGAGAAGATATTTTCAAGACATACGACAGACAAAGGATTGTTATTAAGAACAAAGACCAAATTTCTACATTCAATGAGAAAAAGAAACAAGTCACCAGAAAACCGTGCAGAAGGTTTGAAGAGGCAATTCACAGATAACACAAATGGCCAACAAGCAAGCAAAATCATTCGTGGCTCACTGGAAGTCAGTCGTGGGAAACCTAAGGTGGTTGCAAGATTCCATTTCACACCCACGTGACGGGCAAAAATGTTTGTCAGTCAACACCAAGGATGGATTGTAAAGTGGAAACATGGACACCAATATTCCACTGGTGAAACAGTAAATCAGCACTGCCTCTTTTGAGAGCAATTTAGCAACGTCTACAAAGCTGAAAATAGCAATTCATTCTGATCCGAAATTGTAGTGCTAGGTACAGGTCCTAAAGAAACTCATGCATGTGGACACAAAGAGACATGTAAAAAGATATTCACTGAAAATCTTGTTTGCAAAGCCAAATTAAAGAAAGAAAATAGAAAGAAAGAAAATAAACAAGAATATGAATGTCCATAAATAGGAAACATAAATAAAATGCAGAACGTGTTTATGGTAATTAAAATGAATAAACTAAATCCATATGTATAAAAATGGATAAATTTGACTTAAAGGAATCAGTAGAATAGTAAAATATAATATGTTACAAGGGCAAATTGAAAACAGACACAAAACAAAATTAAAAATACAGAAAACAATATTCTATACAGTTTAAGGCTGTATGTATAGTATAGGACACATATCAATTGTTTATTGTTTCCTCTCTGTAGGTAGGGAAACTATAGTAGGGTGAATTTATAGCTTCATTATTATCTATCAACAAGGCAGACAATAGCTAGAGACTATAATTCTCGTTCCATCAATAACTTTTGGCACAATATTGAGTTAGAACAGTACTTGCTATCATTTCTTAAGAACTAGAGACAAGGGATGTGGAATACACATTATCTTATATAATCCTTTCAGTTAAGTATTATCCCCATTTTACAATCAAGAAATCTAAGGTTCAGAGAGGCCTGCTGAAAAAACTGCCAGAAGTTTTGGGCAAGCTTTAAGCAGTGGAAATAAACTTAAACGTGTACCTGCATGGCAACAGAGGTTGGGCCCTTAAAGGCTCTGACATCCTGCTTTCCATGTCACTTAGTGTATCAATTATATTATCTCAGCGGGCCTTTATCTGTTTAAGGGTTTAATCAAGAAGATTTTTACAAAACCACCTAATGAAAGTCAAATCCTAGACATTAGAATACATGTTGTTTTACCGCCCCTGTGGGATTACGTGTAATATGCACTTTGTGCTAACGTGAATCTATGTACAAATATACTCCATTTTAATAACTACCTTATAAGATGCACCCACGGGAAATTATGTCAAAGCTGGGTGTTAGCATTTCTGATATTAAAGAATGATTTAGAAGGTACATATATTTTCTGTAGGCTTGGATGTATGTGCGAATTATCTCAAATTCAAAAGCTATTTTTTGAAACATTTAAAAATCTGAATAGGTACAACCCTCTGTCCTAAGAGAGAATGTTTTCGTGTGTTGTAATTCATCCCAGATCTCCTACCTTGGAGAGAATGGTGAGATGAGCTGGGTTTCTTTGGCCCAGGTGATTATGGGTGGGGGCAAGCTCTTCACTTCACATGGAAGTGTCACCTCTTCCCCTGCAAGGACGGAGATCTCAACAGGCTTATCCTGGGACAGTCCTCGTTGATCGCCAAACACTCTGGGCCTTACTAAAATAAACACATGTTTTGGAAGGGAAATAGTACATTGAAAACATTTAATTTACATCAAAATGTGGACTACTAACATTCTTAAATAATTTACAAAAAGACGCTATTTCTCCCAAAGTTTGGGGCATATCTAAAACTTTCTATTAATACATTTATTGTGAAAGCTTGAAGAAAAACAACTAGAAAATTTCCCTTTTTAGTTCCTCCTTTCAGAACAGTGAAGAGGTAGGCTGAAATGCCCTTTGAGAGTCTGCCATCAGTAAAAGGAAGGCCTCAGGGCACAGCGCTAACCAAGACACAGCTGAGGTTTGGCTCTCCTGGGAGTTTTAACTAACCGGTGTTTCTACAGAGGGTCGGGTGCAACAATCAGACTCCTCAAGGAAACGCCATAAAGTTTTTCCGAAAGGCTACACAGTTATTCTCTCTGTAAATCAGAATCTAAGTAGAGGAGATGTTGGTTGGCAATAAAAATGCATTCTTGTAAAAAAATATAAACTTCGGCGGGCAGTTTAGGGGCACAGCCCTCTGGCAACATTACTTGGGAGAGAAATGTGAGTTTCGGCACAGTCAGGCTGTGTCAAAGAAAAACATTCCTTGGACTCTCACCATAGACAGTCAGCTGCACCTTCCTTTTGGCGTAGCCGGCTGCGTTGGTGGCGGTGCAGACGTACTCGCCGCTCTCCTCACCCCCAGGGGACACCACATACAGACTTCCATCGGCCCCTGCGGAAAACTTCGCACTGCTGGTGGAAATCAGCTCGCCCTTCTGCAAAACACAACAAAGAGCGAAGTGTTTTTTAAGATAATAAAGGAGTGACTTAACGTCTGGAAGAGGAAGAAAAACATCTCCAAAGGGGAAGACACCAGGTTAAAAAAATGCTACTTTGAAGAAAGTTATTTGTAAGAAAAATTAAACAAATAAAGCAAAGGTGATTTTTTCATACCAAACCATGTCCCCTTCATTTCAGAGCTACTTAAAAGTGGAGGAGATAATGGTGATAATGATAATAATAACGGACGAGGGCTTATGCCAAGCCAGGCAATGTTTGGAGCACTTTACATGAATTAACTGTTTTAATGTTCACAACAATCTTATGAGTAGGAACTACCACAACTCCCATGTTACAGATGAAAGTATTAAAGCTTGGGGGCGATGTGGACTAACTTGCCCAAGGTCACAGTCAGCCAGTGGTAGAGCCGGGACTCGAAGCCCGGCAACCGGCTCTGGAGACTAAACTCTCAATCTCTGTGCTTAATCACAGCACAAAGCCAACCTGGAAAGCAGATTTCATTTTTATATTTTCCTAAAATGCATTAAACTTCGACTCGGGACCAGAGACTGTGCAGTTTGGGGATCAGCTTCACTACTGTACTTCTGTGTCCAGAACACAGAAATCTTAACATTTTATTTAATTTACAGATGTCAACATCAACCTCTCTAGATTTCAGAGATTTTTAGATGTATGAAATTAGATGGTATGGCAAAATACCTTGGTTGTGGCAGTAATTATACAAATGCCACATTTCACTATTATGCCATCGTTTTATATTACTTTGTATCTACCAGATTTAAAATGATTTGCAGAAAATACGCCATGTTGATTGCTGTTCAAAGACGGAAAGGATTTGCTCAGGAAATGGGTTTTTCTTCACTGCAAAAATACAAGTAAAAGCCAGACCACTTAATGACAAGGATATAGAGGGGAATAAATGAGTTTGTATGTGTGTCTTATTTTGGCTTCCCTGAAGAGTAGAGTCTGAGACAGGATTTCGGAGCAGGAAGTTTACTTGGGAAGTGATCCCCAGAGGCTTGACCAGGAGGGTAGGAGAGTGAGAGACAGAAAGAAAAGAAGCTAACAAAGGGTTTCACTGCTCTGGCTTCCTCTGTGGCTGGGCTGATAAGCTTCAATGTGCTGGGAACCCAATGTTCTGAGAAATTATGTGGATGCAGCTCAGAAGGATTCTTCTGATGGTTGAGAAGCAAGGCACTGATATAGAACACCTGCCCCATACAGGAGTTAATGCCCATGCACTTCCTAGCTACCTGTTAGCAGGCTGCATGGCCTTGTGCGACTTTGGAGAGAGCCCTGAGTCCAAAACCCCGAGAGGCACAGGCATTCAGTGTGATCCTGGCAGAGTGCACGGAGCTGTCCACCAGAGCTGCGCTGAAATCGAAAGGGCTGAGGGGAGGTGGCGAGGGGTAAAAAACGATCTGCTACAACATGTAAAGTGCTTAGAAAAAGTTCCTGGCACAGAGAATGTGCCACGTTAGTGTTCACTGTTGTGTTGTTAATACTATTCAAGCAACAGGTACGTGATGGCACAAAGGACATTTTAAGGTCCCTTCCAAGTGGCATGACTGCATGGGTTTTCCTTTTTTAAGGTTCTCTGGTGCAGTCACAAGTTCCATGGATGACTAAAAATATTCAAATATTACTATTATAATACGTAACTTTAACAAACATCACTAGAAGTGCATTTACCTTGGACCAGATGATAGATGGTTTGGGAATTCCACTTGCTTTGCATGGCAGAGTTACTGGAATGCCTTCAATTGTACTGAGTATCTGCTGCCCATGCTGAATGGTTGGCAGAACTGAAGAATGAAGAACATTCAGAATCTGAGCACCTGTCCTTCCATTTAGCCTCATATGTTTAAAGTTGCACATTTTCAGGACGTTCTGAATACTTGCAAAAGCTAGCAAAGACTCAACATTTTCTGATAGAAACGTAGGGTAATTTGTAAGGGAGTGCAATAAACAAAGTAAATACAATAGTTACGATCTGAAGAATTCAATAAAAATTTAAAATCAGGTAGTAAATTATGTCTAATAAGTTGACTTTCCTAACAAAAACAAGAGAGGACTGAAGAAAATCCATTTTTTTCCTGGAAACTCAAGATAGAATTACATCCTAAGAGTTACACACTTCCACAAGAGTCACACACGTGTTTTATCACGGTCTATTACCCATTAAGCTGCAGTGACCTAACTTAAGTCCACCTCCAGAGAAATGGACTGTTTAAGCACTACACATCAAATATCTGTCTACACACAACAATCACTTAGCGAGCCACTAAATTTACCCTAGAAAAAAGGGTTTGTTTTCTTAAAAGGAATTCAACAGTAAAACTTGAAAACCCTTAAGAGTTTACATTTAAAAGACCAAAATACAGGATTCTAGTTAATATTTTTCCCTAAGAGTGAGATATCTTTTGACTTTAGAAAGCAACTGAAGAATTAACATTATACGAGTAGAAACAAAAGGAAGACTTAGTTATTCCATTCTGCGTATATCTCAATTAATCATAACCAACTTGCATACAAAAAATTATCAATACCCAATGTTCTCAAAATTACAAATTTGATTAAAGAAGCTCCTATACATGAAAGGTCCTAACATAGTGCAGGGACACAAGAAAAGCCCCATATACACCAGGCTGCTCCTTTCCTTCCCCTGGAAAGATGAGACAGGAACCACTGCCTAGAGCTCAAGCACTCACTGTGTCTCTTGCCTTTGTCAAATTCCTCCAGAATTATCGCGGCTACCCTGGAGTAGAAGTTTGCCAGAACAAGAGATACCAGAGACCTCAGGGCAAAAACTTCCTTGGAAGGCTGAGATTAACTTTGCTACATACTCATATTTTCCTAAAGCTGAGCTTATTCTTCAGATAATTTTTTCTTAAAAACCTGGCAGCAAATTCCCAGCCCTCAACAAGAATGTCAAGCTACTCTCTAAAGTAAGAAATTTAATTTCCAGAATCTTCATGGAACAGCTTTCAACTATGTTGTCATTTTGCGTCAATATGGAATAAGCCATTTTCCTAAATGCATATTGAGTTTGACACCTATAATGGAAAAGTGGCAAATTTAGACAACAGTTTTCAAATCTGATGACATTTGAGAAGGGAAGAGCTGTTTCTTTCCAGATTGCCAATCTACATAAATCAATGTGACAATTAAGTGGTTTCTTTGTCATTTTAATTTGCATTTATATTTGCATTCATTAATTCATTCTTTTAAGACTTGGTTGAGAGCCTTTAATGAGTATTCTTAGAAGTGGAGAGGCAGAGAGATGAAAGAAGAGCAGTGCTAATTAACATAAATTCAGAGGTCTGGAGACCCTGTGATGCTGCATCCCATCCAACTCAAAGACAAATCTGTTGGCTAAATGATTACTTGGTTTGGTTCGAGTCAAATTGCTGGGTTGATTTTTTTTTTTAACCTTATGGACTAAATCAGTTACTCATTTTGGACTAAGATGAATGAAACAACGTTGTGAAATGACCTTTTAACTTTTAATTGTCAAAAGTTATTGCATCATGATAAACCACATCATTGGTTTGTCTAAACCACATCATTGGTTTGTCTGTCTTCTCCTCACTCCTCTTACCTGGCAGACACCACAATTAATGAGGTCACTCTTTCACCCACGTGAAAATCTGGCTCAGAATCCTTCTCAACACAATATTATGGGCAGATGGTAGAAGCTAAAGGGAGATGACATGAATGCACTTCTACACTAGATTCTCAAGCCGGTCCATCAGCACCCTCCAGGAAATCTGTGGACTGATCTTCTTTAAAAATAAACACAACTATATCCAATCTGGCTTTATGCATTTACTCTTCTAGATTCTAACTAATTTAGTGTTACTTTAGTATCTCTTCAAAATAATATTTCTTCAAGAATATCTCATGTGATATTGGTAGAGATTGATGCTACAGTGGAGATACATGGTATAAGATCGAGAGAGTGGAAGAGGCTATTTACAACGAGAAGCGGACATTGAAAAGAAGATGGTCTGCATCCAGTGAAATTTCCAACAGACCAAGAAAACTTTGGAAATTACCGGATTCTCCAATTCATGTCCTAAAAACAGACTGAATTAACTACTAAAAGTGAATGTTCCATGCTACTTTCATCCCTGTACACAGAACTACTTTCTAATACCATACTTAAAAAAAGCAATGTTGCAAAGTCTTTAAAGGAAATACACAAAAAACTTATGACAATTTCTTAAACTACAAAGCTGTCACTTATTTATCAAGATGTAAAAAGTCAGTCATGAATGGAAAGAGATAGCTTTTGGATATTCTTATCTGTGACCTTTAAGTTATTTAACACGCAAAAAGATTGTTTAGAGCACATGAGGTGGCCTTTAGAAAAGTTTAGGTCATTTCTAGCTAACACACAAAGGGGTCGTTAGGAAGGACATGGTTGTTGCACAACCAAAAAGAAAAGGCAATTTGGACGGTATAATAAGTTCAGCTTGCCTGAAATTAAAATGTATTTTTAAACCTAACTCTTTGAGAACTGAGTTCACTTTTATCAATTAAGAAACCACTTACAAAAGCCCTTGGCTAGACTCAGCTGGTGACTCCCAATAATGTCTTCTTGTGTACACAGGAAAGGGAAATCTGGAAACAGCCTGAACAATGTAAATATTGTTCAAGAAATAAGGCTTTTTTGTTAAGAATAACAATTAGGAAAGATATCTACTTCTTATAACTAGAGGAACAGAGTTATTTGATTTAAAGATATGAACGGAGCTTTGACTGTGGTTTGGAAAGAATTACAATGAGCGTGTCTCTTACCATGCACGTCCACGGTGGTAGTTTTGTTAATGGTTCCAGCAACGTTACTGGCCACACAAGTATATTTGCCTTCATCCTGAAGGCGAACTCTTTCAATATGAAGACTCCCGTCACTGCGTACAGTGATGTAAGGATTTTGGACCAACTTAAAGAAAAAAAACTCATTTTTAATTAAAAGAGCAATGTTGCCTAAGCCAAAACCAGATATGCTTTTTTTTCGTTTTGGGTTATTAAAATGTCTTATAAAATATTTTAATACCCTTAAGTGAAAAATGATGAGCATAAAACATTACCAAGAGCAGTATCAATTTTATGTCATCCTGATGTACTATCAAAAATTACACCTACTAACATCTGTCAGAGTTATGCACATGCTGGAAAGAAAAGGGAAAGAATAGAGACACTATTTGTTTCATGTTTTAGAACTTTTGTTATCACTCAGGACCCAAATTTCCTTAGTAATGTTTACTTTTGGCTTAATTTAATTTTTTTCAAAAAGGCCTTATTCCCACTTGTAAGCCATTGATATTTTTATTTTGGCAAACAGGCACTCAATCAAGCTGAGAGAATGTGACTTAATCTCAACACTCACTCTTTTCAATGACAGATGTGAGTATTAGAGGACAATGTATGACAAAGGAACTGCGTCAGAGAAGGCTGGCAATATTTTCTGTTAAAAATGATCACCTCTAACTCTGTGCCATTTATGCATTTTGTTCAATCACAGGATACCTGAGTACCCAAACAGTACCATCCTATGCTCCAAGGACATTCACTACTGAGTGAGGTATACCAATTTTTCTCAGGTTTTTATGCAAATATGAACCTTACATCTTATTCCATGGATTCAATTCATATCTAATTGGTACTTCAAGAAGGTGAGTCTAACTACTCTGTAAAATGGAAGGAAAATTCTCTGAACTAGATGAAAATTTATTGCCATAGATAGCATGTTTACAGAAAAACTCCATAGAATTGTGGAAATTGTTCACATCCTTTCATAATCAAAATTTATACACTGGAAAACAATAACACAAAATAGATCCACATTTTTAAATAGGTCAAAGTAAAAATTTTAATGTTTGAAGTTAATAATAAAGATTAATATATAAAATAAAAAATTTTTATGAGAATATTAACATTGCATTATGTCTTGCAAAGAATATAAAAATATTTAAATGTTATGAAAATAACTTCATACTTGCTTCAGTTTTTACATATTCTGATGAGTTTATTAGTTACATTGAATTTAATGCAAAATTATAAAAATTACACCATTGACTAGTTCCCCATCTTATTAATTTGAAATAATATGAACTGCATAAACATATTAAGACTGAAGAAAAGTTTTGGTACAGTTATAAAATGTATTTTCATATGTTTATTAAATTGAAATTTCAATGGTTGGAATACATTGTCTCTTACTGAAGAAAATTAGAAATGTGAATGCACTGATTTAAAATGTTCTTACCATGGCTGAATTCTTAACCCACCGACGTTCTGGAATGGGATTTCCAGCCAACAGAGCACAAGGCAAAGTCAGCTGTTGTCCTTCAATTACGCTGGTCACTGAAGGGCTGATTCCAATGAGCGGAGCAACTATGTCAGAGAGGGCACAGGTACTATCAACTCTATTTCACCCAAAAGGAGGGCAAACTCTTTTATAGGCCCAGATGACTACTAATTATGCTATTTAAAAGACTGAGTTTTTAGGAACAAATTTGTAAACGTAAATCAGCATGAATTGGAAGGTAGAGATAAAGGACCTCCTAAGCAGAGGGAATGGCAAGAAGAAAGGCAATAAGATACAGGTAGAGAAAGTAAAAAAGAATAAGTCTGTGGCATGGAAAGCCAGCAATGTCAAGGCAAGACATTGGTAATGCATTCAATAAACAAATGGAGAGTGGCTGAAAGCATTTATAAATAGAAAAGTGGAATCATCAGAACCATTTTCAGGAAATATTCATCTGAAAATTGTGAATGGGACTTAGTGGACAAGGGGAAAACTGGAAGCGGGGGGATCAGTGAGGAGGCCATCATGATAGCTCAAGCACATAGAATGAGGTGCGCTCCTAGATGGAATGGTAAAGAAGTATTGTAAAGATGTTCTTTTCTAGAAATCAATGAACTGATTTAAAATGTTATGTTAAATTTAACATAAATCAAAGCAAAATCCCCAAGAGATTCTACTTGGAAAATTTAAGTATGTGTAGATGAGTAAAGGAAATTTTATAAAAGAAATTATAACATTCTATAAAAGAAAACATGAAGAAAATTTTATAAAAGTGTATTATTGAGAAACAAGCACTGATAGATTTTAAACTCACATTAAATGCTATAATTTAAATAATGTAGTACTAGTGCACAACTAGAGTTCCAAGGAATAGAAATAGGAATACAAATTTACACGTAACCAAATGGGTATTTGAATCAGTGGGAAGAGAATATTCAATAAAGGATATTGAAACAAATGCATTACTACTTGGCAATAAGCAATATTATATTCTTACTTCATATCATATACAAAAATAATTCCATGGAGACTAAAATGACAAATGTAAAAAAAGTAACCAGAAAAGAACTCCACCACTCTAGTGTGTGTGTGTGTGTGTGTGTGTGTGTGTATTCATATTTAGATTTAATAAATTTATTCAAATTGACTTCCATTTCTTCAAGTGGAAGATAAGGATCTTGGAACAGAAGATCTCTAAGGTTATTCCCAGTTCTAGCAGCCTATGAAATATGAAATGGGGGAGGGGGAGAGAAGGCTAATCTAGTAATCAGATATTTACCTGGTTTTAACAAAAGAAGTGGCACAGGCAAGAGATGATACAGTAAAAGAAGTCTGATGATTCTGAAGAGTGTAGTGTCTAAGCATTAATTGATCTTACCAAGTCCTGTCACTGTTATTGTTGCCTGGGACTGGATCTTTCCAAACTGGTTTTCAGCTTCACAAATATAGGTTCCTTTATCACTTGCCCATAAGTCTAAAAAGAAGAGACTATTTACTCATTCAGCATCATCTATGGAGCATTTGCTACGTGCCAGGCACAGTGCTGAGACCTGTGTGTGGAACACACGGTACTGCCTTCTGGCAGCTCCCAGTCTAGGGGAGCAGACATACAGAAAAACCAACAATCATACCACAGTGTGACACATGTTCTAATAGGAGTTTCAAACAATGAGCCGTGGGAGCACAGAGACAGGGGTGACTGATGGCATGGGGAGGAGTTAGGGAAGAACTCACATAGGAGGTAATATCTGAGCTGTACCTTAAACAGCAGGAAGAATAGAGGAAGGGCAGTCCAAACCCAATGGGCTGCAAAGGCAAAAGCATGACTTGAAAAACCACGGTCTGTTCAAAGAATGGAAAGCTGCACCGCCAGTGGATGGTGCACCACCATCAGGGGGGCATTTTGGAGGTTTTCAGGGGAGATTTTTTTTTTCAGTTGGCTCAATTACTGGGGGAGTCTGTTAGCATTTAACGGGCAAAGATTAGGGAGGTGACACATGGGGCAGATTCACAAAAGGAACAATTATCCAAGTCCAGCAAGACTTTTGAAGATCCCACTAGAAATTCATGGATTTGATGACTTTGTTTATAATTATATGAGCCTACAACCTAATGCTGTTTAAGCGGAAGAAAGAAAGAATTGTAGCTGGAATTGCCCACCATTTGAGAAAATCATTTCACCAGCTTGGAGTTTTTGAGTCATCAGTCCCATTCTCCTGCATCAGTCTACATTTGAACTGTCAAATTCAAGGTGATGTACATAACTGTGTTGGCATATTGTGTAGACATTGCCAGAGTATTTACCTATTGAAATGTATATTATTTCAATAAAAATTACTTTCCTTTATTTTCCTTAGTCCTGAATTTTGGCTATTAAAATCATTTTTATTATGTAGGTAGATCAAACATACAGACTTTTCTCAGGATAATAAAAAAAAGATGTTACAAAATGTTTTTAATTAAAGAGGGTGTTGGGGGGGTCAGGATGAGGACTACTGGGTTACTGGTTGTGTGGGTACAGTCAGGAGACTGAAGATGAAGAGGAAGCCTGGTGCCTTATAAAGAGTGCGGTTTTGTCTTGTGAGCAATGGGAGAGGCAAGAGAAGATTTTAAATAGGGAAATAATTGTCATCTTTGCAAATATCTTAAGTAAAATAAGCTCAGTTTATTCTATTAATAAGATTTTGACAGAGAAAAATGTAGCTTTCCGTTATGAATAGTTCCACCCTAGCTCAGATAAAGAACAGTGACAACGTTCCCACTCCTCTGTTAACCATATGTATTTAACTGCAGAAATGCATCTGGTCAACTCAGGCAGTGTCCACTCTCAGCAACAGTGAACATTCATTTGCAAAGGAAAATTCAGCAAATCACCTGGTTAATGTGTCTTACATTACTTCTTTTTTTTTTTTGAGGAAGATTAGCCCTGAGCTAACATCTGTGGCCAATCCTCCTCTTTTTGCTGAGGAAGACTGGCCCTGTGCTAACATCCGTGCCCATCTTCCTCTACTTTCTATGTGGGACGCCTACCACAGCATGGCTTGCCAAGCGGTGCCATGTCTACACCTGGGATCTGAACTGGCGAACCCCAGGCCATGGAAGCGCAACATGCGAACTTAACCGCTGCACCACCGGGCTGGCCCTTACATTACTTCTAACCAAGATATTTTTCATATTATCAACTGCTGGACTAATTTGTACAGAAATACAAAATACTACTGAGAACTAAATTTCTAATCACCAGTTCCCTTCTAGATGATTTAATCTGGGCAACTTGGCAACCATTAGTCAATACATTGCCCTCTTCCATTCTTCCTTTTCTTTTATCTCCTCTAAGTGATTTGTTTTCAGGTCTAGGTAATAGACAGCCCTGGTGGTCCAGTGGTTAAGATCTTACGCTTTCACCACCACACCACCCGTCTGTCAGTTGTCATACCATGGTGGCTGCGTGTTGCTGTGATGCTGAAAGCTATGCCACTGGAATTTCAAATACCAGCAGGGTCTCCCATGGTGGACAGTTTTTAGCAGAGCTTCCAGACTAAGACAGACTAGGAAGAAGGACCTGGCCACCCACTTTTGAAAAAATTATGAATAGCAGCAGGGCATTGTCTAATATGGTGCTGGAAGATAACAGTAAGAGGATGGCACCAAAAGATGGGGCAGGGTTCCCCCAACACTAGGAGTCAGAATCAACTTACGAGCATTAAGAACAAGTGACAATTCTCAAATATAAGAGTTCAATACTATTTTAAAGTGAAATGCAACAAACACAAAAATGTGTTGCCAAGGAAGATAATTTCACTAATTTAAACAAAGTAATATCTATATATAAAACATGAATGTGTAATATATATGTACATACTTGGATAAAATATATTTGCTTAACCTACTTGAAATAAAGAGAGCTCCTGTTCTTAGTTGGCTGATGGAACTCACTGAAAAGGGTCTTGAGAAGATGGGCATGTTGTCTAATCTTTGCCATTTAATCTTTGGTTCTGGATAACCCTGGACATAGCAAGGTAATGTCACATTTGACCCAATTTCCACAGACACATCAATAGGTTCTTGTACGAAAACTGGAGGTGCTGGAAGATATTTAAAACAAAAAAAGGTCATTGGGATCGTATACAGGCACATTAAATAAAAACTTAATTATTAAAACTGTCAACAGATTGAATTTGAATCATATCATTGTTTACATATTATAAATTTACCCTTTAAGTATTCCTGTCTTCTAATGAAACAGCGGATATTTCCTTTCTGCTTTATAAATGAATAGAGGCACAAAGAAGTTCAACTATTTCCTTAAAGCAATGAATGATGAAAAGAGTGAGAATTTAAATCAAGATTACCTTAAACAAAGAGAACCTTTCATTTTAGAAATTTGTTTTGAATTCTAGTTTATATCATACTGCTCAACTCTTTAAACTTACTTATAAATAAGTTTGCCTTATAAGGAAATATTTTTGACACTTTCCAAAACTTACTCCTTTTGGTAAAGTTTTTAAACGAACTTAACTTATACCAGAGTTCATTCTTCAATGGATCATTATATAACAAGCCAACAGTATTTAATCCTAAATTATCTCCTTGTTCTACACCACATTCTTGCTTCTTAATATCTTTCACTCTTTTCACATTTTTGAGTTAAAGAAATTTTAGCTTGAGAGTCAGTAATACAACTTAAAGTAACAGAATATAGTATTTGATAAAGGGAAACTAGTGAGTGTTTAACAGCTTAGAGTTAAGAGATGATTCAGAAATTATAAAATTTTAGATAAGAAGGAGACAGTCATCCACATAATTCAGGTAACCACAGAAATTGGGAGGAAGACTTAGAAATATGTCAGAGGCACACTTCGGAAAACATCAGAATGCAATACAGGAAGGATGTTGTCAGCAAGCCCAGATAGACAAGGCTCCCAATATGTCCCCCAGAACTTAGGGAGAAATGATGTTTGAGGCATCAGGCAAGGAGAAATATCTAGGAAACTACCAGAGGTAATTCATGAAAGCTGTTCATGTAGGACTCTAAGAGGAGGTACCCTAGGGAGGTTTCCTTGAAAATGTCAAGGTTAAATATTGGTTAGGAATTACAACTGTCGTTTACAGAGCCAGGGAATATGTTAAGAGCTTTCCATTAAATATTTCACTTGATCTTCACAGTATTCCTGTAAGGTAGGTACTACTATTACTTCATTTTTATACATGAATAAATTGGGACAGAGATAGTTTACCAAGTGTCACATGGAGTTGAAGAGTAGAGACAGGATTGAAAAGCAGGTCAATCCGACTCCAGAGTCACAGTTCTTTGTCCTTCTATCAGCTTTCCCTTTTCTATGGGTTCTTACAACTGCCCATAGTCAAGCTGTTCGGCAAGCTAATAAAAATGGGTGCAGAAGATCACTTCTTTCCTTCTCCATGGGAATTCTGGGACTCGATGTACAGCTGTCTCCCACGCAGCATTAGTGCTTTATTAGCCTGGGTTAAAGGGCTTCGTCTAACTTTGCGGCCTCAGCTCCCATTATTTCCCTACACAAATCCTATTCTCTGGACCATCAGAACTCCTCACCCTTCTTCAAACAAGGATTGACCTTTCTCATTTGGTCCCTGTGTTACTGCCATCCCTTTCAAATACAATGTCTGCTGTGGATCTCTGGCTATTGAAATATTGACAATTCATTAATCTAGTTCAAAAGGCCCCTCCTCAATGCCATCTCTTACTGTCCCAAATGGATATGATTTCTTCCCTCTCTGAGGTTTCAGAGACCTCACTCTGTACCATTCTCACGGCAATGGCCACATTCAGCCTTTTATTAGACTACGTGTTTTCCCTAGAGAGTGTATGTTTGCAATCAAATTTTTACCTTTTATAGCAACTAACATAGTACTTTGTGCATTACACATGGCTGCTAGATATTTGTGAATGACTGAATCAATATTAAAACAGTTCAACACTAATCCAGTGTGTGTGTGCACGTAAATGTTTATGATGATAACAGCTTTGATCCAGTACATTTGAACTTGCTCTTTTTTTTTTTTTTTTTTGAGAAAGATTAGCCCTGAGCTAACATCCACCACCAATCCTCCTCTTTTTGCTGAGGAAGATTGGCCATGAGCTAACACCCATCCCCATCTTCCTCTACTTTATATGTGGGATGCCTGCCACAGCATGGCTTTATAAGTGGTGCGTAGGTCCACAACCAGGATCTGAACCAGCGAATTCCGGGCCACAGAAGCAGAGCATGCAAACTTAACCACTACACCACCGGGTTGGCCCCCAAACTTGCCCTTTTGAAGAAAGCAAGGCAAATTTAGAAGTCCCATTGTTTGTTCATTGAACCTAAGTAAAATAAAATTAAGGTAAATACCACAATTAAGCAATATGTTTATAAAAAGAAGTAGTGTATCTGTGTTTAGATTTCTCTTAATGCATCTATATGGGAATTTGACTTATAAAAGTAATAGACAAATATTTTAAAGATAGTTTATAAAGTAGTTCATTGTTTGCTTATCCTAGATGTGTCAGGTCTAGTTTCTTTTCTCTGGGGTGACAGTAGTCATCTATTCTAGAGCCAGTTGCTTTTCTGAGAAATAGAGGTTAAATATAAAATTTTCAGGATGTGTTAGGTTCAGAGTGTGGGCAGGTGAATGTGGACAGGGGGCAGAAAATAAATTCCAGAAGAGCTAAAAGATATGCAGAAGCCTGGGATTGACCAAGTATTGGGGAAGAAACAAAGCTTACTGACACAATAGAACATAGCCATCAGTGAAAATGGAGACCAACTAGAATTTTCAGAACTAAGAAAGCAAAGAGCAAACTGGAATAAAAAAGGATAAGCAAATCTCAAGCTGTGCCCATCAAACTCAAGATAGGAGAAGTCACCTGTATTGAACAAGCTTTGGGAACAGTGGCAGGCACAAGACAAGCACGAGGTTAGGGAATATACACACGGGTGCCAGAAAACAAGGCAAATGACAGTACCAGGCACTAGGTAAGCAGCCAAGACAGCATCCGTGACAAGCAAATCTCAAAAACAAAGCGGCTCCCAACTCTAGCCAAGAAGGCTTTTAAATACTTCCTACTCCTAAGTGTGGCCAACTCGGACTCCAAGTGAATCATATTGGGTGGATGGTAAACAGATTAACGAGACTAGGGAGAAAGGGGGTAGAAGTGATTGTAGCACAAGACACAGGTCTCGTACAGAGGAGTCTGTGTTGCTTACAGAAGTTACACCAGTAAGTGGTTTTGAATGGCAATTCCACTGTTTCTTGGCCTATAACCTTGGAAAATTACTTTACCTCCCCCAGTCTAAATCTCCCCACGAACTAAAGGGGGATAATAACATTTTTTAACTCATGTTGTTAAAAGAGGGGATCTTTATTAATCACCTAGCATGTAGGAATCACCCAAATATTAACTACCGTTGATCATAAATATAGTAGAGCTAATTTACTACATCTTAGTTCTGGAGTTTAACATATCTCTTGTTAATTTCAGTTTTGGCTTCTGCATATAGCCCATCAGGATTATGCTGGTTCTTCTGTGATCTCCTGAATATTTGTGTATAAGCACCTTGAGAGTTGCTCAGAGTTAATGCATAGTACAGCTCTGTTGTCGCTTACAGATAGATATGGCTGTGTGCATACATTATTTTGAAAATATAAGTTACAAACAGATTAGCCATCTTGCTCTAAAACCTATTCCACAAAATTATTCTAGTTCCTTTAGTGTTAATTAAATCCTTCTCCACTATGGCAACTCTTGCGTTATATTAGTCAGAGATTCTCTTCCCTAAAATGGCTGAACACACTGTTTTTGGATCTACCAAACCACAAAACACAAAACCACAGTCTAAGACTCAAACCCTGTGTGGTGTGGAATGCTGCAAATAAAATTGCTGCCAGGCCAATTTTTTGTTTGATGTAGCTAATCTTCTTTTCTTCCAAATGACTTCACAATTCACTACCTCTTTTAAAAAAGGATGAAAAGCACTGGTAACTTTCCCTGTTGACCTGAAATGTCCATAACTTAAAGCCGTGATAATGAGAAGGGCAATAGGAAAAAAGAGACTCATTACAAGAAGCTGGAACTCAAGAATAATATTAAACAGCCTTTTTATTATTATTTTTTGGTCTAGTATTGTCAATGTGAACTAACAGAGCCAGAAAAACAAGCAGAAAGCCCAAGTAGTTACATGATACGGATAAAAGCATGTTTTTCTTGTCATAAGCTACTTAAATCTATGCCCAGTAGTTTTGGAACACAAATGAATAATTTTATGCCCTACTAATAGTGGCACTTGTCTCAAGCCCTTTTTAAAAGAAATCAAGTCGAAACAGTGACTTTCATATTAAAAGCCCAATGCTTAATATTAAATATTATGCCGCTATTATATATGCATTTCCATATTATTTTTCAAGACTCAAAGAATCAAAATGACCCCTTAATTTGTGAAGTTAATATCCATCTATTTGTTACATGTCCCATTAAGCAGCTTCAGAGGAAGAGCCGTAACCACTGACATGCTGAAGGCACATGGGTGACAACGTCTCATTTCATCTTTACAACCAACCTATCGGGTAGGTTCTATTAAAAGTCAAGCAGAAAAGCCAGTCTCTCTCCAGAGCCCATTCTCTTAACTATTAAATAAGTTCTGGGGAAAATTCAGGGCTTTTGTTTCTTCACTTTTAAACCTAACGGTGATAACCACAACCATCGCTGCAACTGTGATTTGCATGGTTTTTGGCAGCTACATCTGATATCTGCTAGAATATGTAACAATAGTTTTATGTGGACAAACAAGGACTACATAAACTTTGCAGGGTCCAATGTTTAGGATTCTAATGGTGAATGAGGAAACAGTAAAGGCGAATGGCGCTGACTTTAATATCAAGTTATTTGGCAATTGTTAACAATGATCATGGTTACAGTAAGCAAACAATTGAGTTTATGTTAATGGTTCCATCAGGACAATTACTGGAATAAAAGTTGAGAAAGCTGTTGTTTTAGAAAGGGTCATAGAGAGCGAAGATCTTGACTATGAGTGAAGACAAAACAAAATTCAGCTCAAGGAATGAAAGATAAATACAAAACATTTGTTATGGTGTTTCGTAATCCAATGCAAGTCACTCCAGCTCAGGAAGCCTCAACCCTTCTATGGCTTATCATGAGTCAGAAGAGAGAACCCAGAAAGTCCAGAAGCTAAAAAGATTATCAAGAAGGCACTAAGTAAGCAAAGAAGCACGTGTAAGATATTTGGATTTTCTATAATCTTGAAGTGAGGTGAGGGTGTCATTTCCTTTTGGCTGGGAACAACTTCCTTCCTCCTCTGGGGCCAGACAACTCTAAAAGATTGTTAGGTAAATATAAAATATCTGTGCAGGAAAGAGGGAGAAGCAGAACTAGAAAATGTCGAGAATTGAAACATATTTTTTACATTTCTTGAAACAAGAATTCTGTATCTAGCGACCCTCCTCACTGGGACCTCCATTACTAAGAGAATGACTTGTGGCGTACACTCTGCTGGTAGATTTTGATCCCTCCACCCAGTGATTCTAGTCTTACTTCCCAGGCACTGCTCTTCATAACCACAGAGTTTAGTCATGGTTCAAACACATCTTGCTGTGCCCCAGACAGATTCTACAGCGGTCTTTGTGGGCATTTCTAGGTTTGTTGATTCTACGCCAAGGACATAATTAACAAGAATACAGATTGTTTATCAGATAGCCCAGGGGCAAGGGGATCATAAAAAATCCAAGGAGGAAAACATTTAATTTATATGAAACAAAATATTAAGCCGAGAGGGCCATGATGTTCATTTAAAGAATTAGGATAGTAGAATTAAAATTTTGTGTGACTTTATTCTAAAAAAAAATGCATTTTCTTTATAGCTCCTAACTTTTATTTATTTATTTTCTTAAAAAACAGCTTTGAGATGAAAATCATCATACATAAATGAAAATACCATGTAACGAAATGTCGTATTTTACAAGTTTGTGATGCAAATGTTTGAATTATCTGTTAAAATTAAGCTGCCAGGTTCTTTTTCATACAAAGCAAGCTCTGTTTTATTTCATGTTACCACAGTGTGCAGAATTTATTTTTCGTCAGGAAACATGAGATCGAGAGACAAAGAAGGAGAGAGGACCAAACTTCTTGAGTAATCCGACTATAACTGTCATGCACATGCTGTATCCTTCACATTGTGATTGACATTTATTTGTAGTTAGTTCTTTATTTTATACACTGAGGAGTCACTGCTTGTGAATTTAAAAAAAAAAAAACAGTAAAAGCACAGTCTGCTACCTTTACTGTCATCAACATCTCCAACTTATGGTCTAGGGCCAAAGTCTAATTTCTGGCCTCCAGATGTTAATACTTAGAAATTTGGTGTCAGAATGGATGATTCCTGATAGGAAAATGTTTGTCAAGAGGTGATATACCAGTGAAACCCGCAGTCTGTGAAGTCAGACATCCTGAGTTCGAATATCCAGGCTCTGCCGCTCCATAGCTCTGTGACCCTGGTCAAGTTGCTTAGACTATTTAAGCCTCCATTTCATTATCTATATAACAGAAATAATTATAATATCCTCTACTTAGGATTGATATGAGGGTTCAATGAGATAACACATATAAAAAGTTCTTAGCATAGCACATGGAAAGCACATGATAAATGCTAACTACCGTTTTTCTATCAATAATCGGAAACGCTAACTCTAATTTTGCCATTCTGACAAATATTTCCATCTAACTGTTCCAAAGTCATTAGCAGGGAAAAACAGCAGATCAATTTCAAAACAAATTTGTCTATCAGAGCTGGGATGCTTACAGCCAACATCCAGAGTTATCTTGCCAGTTGCTCTTCCAGCATCATTAACAGCTACACACGTATAATCACCAGCATCCAGATCCTGAGTTTCTTGAATCTTCAAAAGTCCCAAGAGAGGCTCAATAATGAGGAATGTTGAGGGCCTCAGCTCAAGATCTCCTAAGTCAAACAAAGGAAAGAACATTAAAGCATTTACATAGTTTACTCTGCCATTGGTTTAATGTAAAAACTTCTGAGGAAAATTGATCGTAAATTTTTAAATACAAGTGTCTAGCACAGTGTAGATGCTTGAACAATGTCCATGCAATGAAAGAATGAAGTGTTTCTTGGCACTGAGATGATTTATTAGTCTGTACAATTCTACAGGCTAACCTATAGCGAAAAATCTGGCCCCAAATGAATTATGTACAAATATTTCCCATTGTATATGGACCTAAATATGAACGAACTCTTCGAAGCTACCCGGGCGACAGGGAAAGGGTGACAGCTGTCACCCTGGCTGTGTTAGGTAAGAAGGGAACAGGCAGATGAAGGTTGAAAAGAGGTTTCTACCATCTTGTGGCAGGATGAATTTTCAGTTACCCAGGAAATAAGAGACTACAAGTGTTCTTAGTTTGGTTAATGACCAGGTTTTTGGTTTGCTGAATGCTATCAGTTCGACTTTGTCTTGCAAGAGGTGTAAGCTGCCTGAGAGGATTCTAAGGGTGGCTGGGGAAGAAGGAACCACAGCTGGCTGCAGAGGATAGGGACGAGCTTGTTGGCAGAAGAGAAAGAATGGATGAGAAACTTCTGACAATGGCCAGAGAGAGGTGTTGTTACGTAAATCTCCCAGGATATACATCTACTAAATCTAAATCACTACTATTCATTAAAGTTCTTTAAGTTGGAGTTACGGGGTTTTTAGAAGCAAGTAGGGTATAAACGTGTGGGGGATGGAACTGCATATTGAGTTTGACCTCAGTGTGATGATGGGATGACCCAAGAAAGATTAGTTATGTCTGAGTTACCTGTCTATGCTGTACGTCCTTGTAATACCTCAAAACCCATGAGAACCACTTCTATTTGAAGGCAGGCAAGGCCTCAACAAATCTGTAAGTTAAGCTGACCTTGCCTTATGCCTCCCCTCCTCCAGGGTGTCTGCTCTCCTAAGAATGGACTTAATTGAGATGACCAGTCTCAAAAAAAATACCTAATACTGGATGTTTAATGTCAGCTCAGTGGCCATATCTTTTTTGTTTGCTTTTGTAAAGGGTGACATCAAACTCTTTGCGGGGGTCCTAAAAACTTCCAAGAGGTTTGAGGGCCATTGCTCTTAGGGTTTCATAGCATGCCTAGATGCCAATTCTGAAAAGGCACTCTTCAAAATGTCACATATTAGCCTAGCCATGTGCCCTGGGCCTGACAAGCATAGAAGTAACTCCCTTAGCTGCTAACAGGCAAAGAGAACCTCAGAGCTAGTCATTCTCTAGGATGCTATAAAAAGCACCAACCAACAGACTCAGGGCAACAGACAATTCTGTTTTTGTTTTTATCATTTTTGGAGGAGAAGTCAAAGGAGCCATAAATTTAAAAACAAAAAAATTACGTTAGCAATCGTCAATGCCAAAAATAAAGTATTTTTCAGCATTCCAATATTTAAAACCCCAATCATCCTTTTAAGTCTGCTACTACATACCAAGCGAGAATGAGAGAAGCAACTAAAGCTGTGTCGATGTGCCTCCAGGAAATTTTCATAAATAAAGGCAGATGATGTTGACATAAACTTTCCTCCCACTAAGGGAGGATGCAATGTGACCTAGCTGCTCATCAGTATTGAAATGTTTGGACTAAAATGCATTTAGATTTCTGGAATTTACTTCTCCCTTTTTTCTTCTATGTCAGAGGACATGACAAGATGAAATAAAGCTACGTTTTTTTGCTAGTAGCTCTTTTCAAAATAAAAATGTTTAAAGCGTAGCAACAATGAAACAAAATATAAATTGGAAAACACTGCCTTAATCAAGTATGCATTTTGATCACATTTTAATAATCTCTCCTTGCAAACTGGTGCAGCCACTATGGAAAGCAGTATGGAGTATCCTCAGAAAATTAAGAATAAGCCTACCATATGATCCAGCTATCCCACTGCTGGGTATTTATCCAAAGAACTTGAAAATGCAAAGGCATAAAGACACCTGCACCGTATGTTCATTGCAGCATTATTCACAATAGCTAAGACTTGGAAGCAACCTAGGTGCCCATCAAGGGACGAATGGATAAAGAAGATGTGATATATACACAATGGAATACTACTCAGCCTTAAGAAATGATGAAATCCGGTCATTTGTGACAACATAGATGGACCTTGAAGGTATTATACTAAGTGAAATAAGTCAGAGGGAGAATCTCAAATACCATATGATCTCACTCATAAGTAGAAGATAAAAACAACGACAAACAAACACATAGCAACAGAGATTGGATTGGTGGTTACCAGAGGGGAAAAGGGGCAGGGGGGAGGGCAAAAGGGGGGATTAGGCTCACATGTGAGGGGATGGACTATAATTAGTTTTTGGGTGGTGAACATGATGTAATCTACACAGAATTCGAAATATATTATGATGTACATCTGAAAGCTATATAATGTTATAATCCAATGTTACTGCAATAAAAAAAAAAACCCTCTCCTTTCTTGATTTCTACTGAAAAATTAGTCATCAAATTGTTGAGAAGCCATAGGGAAATACAAAACTTTGAGATGGAAATGAAATAGAGATTATTTAGTTTTAATATGAGATAAGATTAGAACAATGTTATACATAGTAAAATATATAAACTTTCCTGACATTCTATTCTGGTATTTAATAATTATTACCACTGAGGAGGGTTCTCTTTCTCCTGTAGTTTAAATTCAATTCTAGCCTCTGTGGATGTAAAGACTAACAGAGAGATCATTATTCCTGGCATAAAATTCTTTCAAATAGCTGATGTTAATCAAGTGGTTCTTGAAAACGTTTGTCTCAAGATCCCTTTACACTCTTAAAAATTATTGGGGACTTTGATGAGTTTTTGTTTAAGTGGACTATAATTACTCATGTTTAGCATTTTAGAAATGAAGCTGAAAAATTTAAAAACATATGTATTTATTTTATAATAACAAAATAATGAACATATTTTATGAAAAAATAATTATATTTCCCAAAACAAGAGAAATTTAGTGAGAAGAGTGGCCTTGTTTCACATTTTTGAAAATCTCTAGAATGTCTAGCTTAATAGAAGACAGCTGAGTGCTGAGATTTGCTTCTGCACTCACTTTTATTGGCTATCACATGTTATTCAGCCTCCAAAAACTCCACTATACATTTGTGAGACAATGAGAGTGAAAAAGACAAATAACATCTTAGTACCATTAGGAAAATAATTTTGAATCTCATGTATTTCCTGAAAAGAACTGTGGGCAACCCCCAGGATTCCTGACTAATTACACTTTAAGAACCACTGATCTAAACAAACAAATCCAATGTCTTTACTATTTTACCAGAAATATCCTTTATGTAACATTTTAATAGTGTTCCTGATTCTTCTTTGAACCCAGTTTATGTTGCTCATTTCTAAAAACGAAAAATCTAAAATTAGGGTGGGCATTTGTACTTATGGCATTCCTTTTCTCTGCTGGTCTGCATGGAATACAATTTATTAATGACTGGTGGTTGCCAGGGGCTGGAGGGCAGGAGAAATGGAGAGTTCTCTTTCAACAGGTATAAAGTTTCAATTACACAAGAGGCATCCGTCCTGGAGATGTGTTGTACAACATAGTGCCTACAGTTAACAATACTGTACACTTGAAAATTTGTCAAGAGGGTAGATCTCATGAGTTCTTACCATAAGTAAATAAATAACCACCTACTTTATTCAATCAGAACTGCCTGAAAAAAGAGTACGAAGAAAAAGTTGTTCTATGGTTAGGGTAAGTACTCTTCTTCACCCTGTGTTTTCCATAAGGTAAGGTTTTCCCGACCTTCCCGATGTCGCATCCCCAACAGAGGTGGGAAAGGAAGGCCTGGCTGCCTCCTTCCCCTTTCTTTTTGGAGCCAGTCTGCATGCAGAAGAGCTTGTCCTCCTGTTTTGCTCTTGATGATCCAGGCCCTGTTTATGCAATAAATTGCCTGCCTGTGACTGGGAGAGTAAGTTGGCCTAATCCTGGGGTCCAGGGCAGCTCTGCATATTGTTAATGAACACTGGAGTATGTCCTCCAATATGATCTGTCAGTGTTTAATGCCCACATTCTAGCTCTGTTGGTTCATAACTCAGACAGAGAAATGGGATATTATTTACTGGGCCTGTTGAACTCCAACAGCTATGCCTGAGAGAACTAATAGCAAATCAATTCTAGAATCTTCCACGTGGTGGCTGCATGGCTCCCTAACTCCTTCATTAGCTTCCAAGCTATTTGTGAAACCAAGGCTGACGTGAAAACTAAGTTATTCAGGAAGATAGCCTGAACATGGGAGAACAAAAGCCTTTCTGTGTGACTGCTATCTACAGGCAAAGAAATCAGCAGGTTCCATTACTTTTTAAAATTTTTATTTGTAACACAAACTACTGACTGACATTTA
The DNA here is from genome assembly GCF_021613505.1 of Equus quagga. NCBI lineage: Eukaryota > Metazoa > Chordata > Mammalia > Perissodactyla > Equidae > Equus > Equus quagga. The sequence continues at coordinate 19,845,885 of NC_060279.1, read as the reverse complement.
CAAAAAGAACTATTGCCTCTATACACATTTCTTTCTGGATTTATTTAATTATGATGTGAGTTTGAAATTATTTCGATTGTAGTTCAAAGATTTAACTATTTTAAATAACTAGAATTAGTTTATGTTAGCTGAAATACACTTAATTAAGAAGCAAATCCAGAAATGCTTTCTTATCAGAGAAAACACGAAGACTAAAAATCATTTAACATGGAAAACCATGAAAATGGAATTATCTCCTAGTTTCCCTCCCTGTTTTTGATTTGTGTTATTTAAAAGTGTTTGTTTTCTACATAAAGTCTTTCTTTTTCACCTCATGTTCCCCAAGAGTTTGAACCCAAAGTGAATTCATAATTTTGTGATTATGACATCAACTCGTTGCCATGGGAATGCCTGTGATTTAACAAACAGAATCACAACAATGGTGCTTTGTACTATTTAGCATTTTTCATCTGAAGATTAAAAAGTATTTTGCAAACAGCCTCTCAATAATCCTAGCAACCTCCTGTTCGGGTGTTTTTGGGAATTCTTCTTTCTCATGGACTGGAAGAACTGAGACAGAAGCAGAAGCAGAACATTTTACACAGATATCTACTGTCAGCATCTGACCCTGGACCAGGACCCAAGTATTTTCTCATTAAGAACAAGCACCACATTACTGTTATTCTATTCCAGAATCACAAAAGGGTAACCTTTACGTTACAAATACAGGCAGATAATGTCTATACTTGATATAAACATCTACCATGCATGAGGAAGCTGACCATCAAATACACTTGTCTTTCAATTACAAATGTCATTCAATTGTAAGCTTCACTGTGTCTTTATTTGAGCACTTTCTAGAAAGTCCTTGAGAATCTAGAAAACTTCCTAACAGTAAGAGCCATGATCTCTAAGAAAAGCGAAGTAAAATCAGTGAAGCTATTTTGAACGTTAACTGAGTATTCTTGGACAATTTTCTAGAGGAAACAACCCTAAACTAACAAAGAGAATGTTCAGCTGGATTAGCAGAGGCGAACTTTTCCTGCTTTGATTTTCACGGTCCTATAATCCACACCAGATGTCAAATCCTGAAATTCAGAGTTCAGAATTTTGAACGATTGTCTCCAGCGAGATCATAAACACATTTTATGGGGATGCTAAGTCATACACCAAAACAAATTTTTAAAAAATCATTTTTTTAAAAGAGAAAACAAAACTAAGTGAACGAGACATGAACATACTTAAGAAATGTACCTTTGAACCATTTCACGTGAGGTGGAGGAACCCCAGAGGTTTTACATTCCAACACTGTTGTATCCCCAAGGGCAACCAAGAGCTCACTCTGAACTACGATCAACTTTGGGGCTTCTGGAAACAATAAAGATACAAATAGTTAACATCTGGTATGATGCCACATGCACCTTGTTTATGACTACTAAATGAACCAACTTAAAAATCCATCAGGATTTATGTGTTTGTGGCTATTTCAGTGTTGACAAACAGAAGGAAATTCTTATAATGTAAGTGTACATAGATGTGTGTGATGAAAAGATCATTTATTAAGGCCAAATGAATATTAGACAAACATAATTCGGATAAAACAGAATCCAAAACATTTAGGAAATTAATCGAAAGGTCTTTATGAAAAAAGAAGTATATAAGGAAAGAAAAATCTTGGAAAGCTGAACACACCTTATAGAAACAATACTAAAGGAACAGAGAGAAGATTAATAGTAATAAAAATATAATTAAAAGAGCTATGATGATAAGACTGACTTGGCTAGATTAAGACGAGCTAACTTAATGGCAAATTAAATTAAAGATAGATATGACTCACCTGGCTAAATTAATACAATGCAGGTAAATTTGTTATAACATTTTTCTAAGTGATGTTAAGCCTATTCATGTCTAACTACAGAGAGATAGCTGCAGTCTAAGGCTAAAATTTGCTTCTATAACAAGTAGTGTCAGGGCTGGCCCAGCGGCACAGTGGTTAAGTTCACACGTTCCACTTCGGTGGCCCGGGGTTCACTGGTTCAGATCCCTGTGCGGACCTACACACAGCTTGTCAAGCCATACTGTGGCAGGCATCCCACATATAAAGTAGAGGAGGATGGGCACAGATGCTAGCTCATGGCCAGTCTTCCTCAGCAAAAAAAGAGGAGGATTAGCAGCAGATGTTTGCTCAGGGCTAATCTTCCTCAAAAAAAAAAGGAGTCTCCCAATTTCAACTCTATTTTTCCCTTTGACGCTAAATATAGACATTCTCTAAATTTCTTCCCTTAGCTCTGTTTGCTTCCCTTGCTTGCCTAATGCTTTACTTCACTCACATTTTTCTCTTAACTGGGCATTTGAGGATTTCCTAACTTGAACTGAGGTAGTTTTAAACAAAGCCAGGAGTTAACTTCCCAAAGATCCTGTTACTCCTTTGCTAGAAAACCTTCAGCGATTCCATTTCACAGTTCCCTAGTTTGGCTTTCAAAAATCATAAACCAGTGCATAGCTTTCTTTTTAACCTTACCCTCCTTTACACTTCTTTACATATCACAAGGTATGGAGCTACATTTGTTGTTCAAAATGCCCCACTCTCCTATCTTCTGGCTTTTGCTAAAGGTGTTTTCTCCGCCTGAAAGGCCCTATGCTATAACTCTTCAAATCCCACTCGTTCTTCCAGACTGAGCTTAAATCTCTGTCTCCTTGGAGAAATCTTTGCAAATTCCCCAGTCAGAATTAATCTTCCCCTCTGCCAGCCTTCTAGTGTAGTACTTCTCTGTCTGCTGGATTATATTTCTCCGTGTATATCCACTCCTATTATGCAAGCTCTTGAAAATAAAGACTTCCTAACATACATTTTTTATTTTACACTCCACAGTCTTTAGCACAACATTTTACATACTCTGGGTGATTAATAAGTTAAACAAATGGGTTGAATATTTTGGCTTCTTTGTGAATGAACCAACATTCGTTTCGGCAATGCAGAATCTGTTTCAGCCCCCTTTCTACATTCCCAACTGTCAGTTCCCTCTCCACCTGGGTGTTCTGTGAACATTTTTAATTGTTATCTCTAAATTTGAGCCCATCTTCCCTTCTAAACCTATTCGCCATGTGAATTGCTCATTTCCATAAACACTTCTTGCCTGGCTTTCAGACTCACTATTTATGACATTTTTGTTACCTCCTGCATCTATTCACACCAACTATACTTCTCAATCTTTATTGTGGCTCTTTTCCACTCCTTCCTCTCCACTGCCAGTTCCACTATCTTTCTATGAATGATGGTGAATAAGAATGAGTGAAAGGGTGGATTGCCAGCCATTAATTATTCACAGTTCACGAACTAACAATGCATGAGCAATTCCCTTGTCTTTAGAAAAGCCAAATTGAAAGAAATGTTCTATTCTACTTTATATTATTTATTATTAGAATATATTAGATTATATATTAGAATATATTAGACTACACATTATATATATATTAAAATATATTATATTATAGAATAATTGTCATGAAGGACATCTTCAATAAATGTTTGAGTTTGGAGGAAAAAAACTGAGGATGAAAAGCAAAAATAATATCTAGACAAGACAAATGACAGAAATACTATAAACATTTAATTATAACAGAAATGTTATAAACAGTTTTGAATGTAAGTGGAAAATATAAAATGGAAGTTGAGGTAAACTAGAAAGGAAATAGAATTTATTTGTAAGTGAAATATTGCAGAGAACAGATAAACCACGGAAGGATAGAACTCTGTAAACAATCTGGAAACTTCCTTGATTTCTGTTGACTAATGAAGCTATTCACTCCCTGAACTTTTAAATTACAATATTTGCTTTAATCAATGTGTCAAATGATTAATAAATTACAAATTACAATATTTGCTTTAATCACTGGGTGAAACGATTAATAAATTATAAGACTGGGCATAACTCATTCCTAATACCAATTTTCAGAAAAGTACTCTTACATTGCTTGAGATGATATTCATCCTATTTAATTGTCGTTTAAACTACTTATACTTGCCAACATATCTGAGGGTAGAAGTCTGTTTATCTGTTCCAGCTGAATTACTTGCTAGGCAACCATAGATCCCTGCATCTTTGGGAACCGCATTTTTGATAAATAAGGTACCTTCTGAGGTCATCCTATACCTATGGACAGAAAGAAAATAAAATTGAAAATACTTTCATAATAGTATCAAGGAACTATAGTATCTTCCTTTCAAATATCTTCAAATATTTTAGAGTTACATTTTTGGTGCTGATTGCAGCAATGATTAATGTCATCATTTTACAAGAAATGTAATAGTAAGAATAATAGATTCCATGTATCCAGTACTTGCCATGTGCCAGGGACTGCCCTGGAAGCTTTACATTTATTAACATTTTAAATCTTCACAACAACTCAATGATTTTGATACTATTACTATCTCTGTTTCACAGATGAGCAAAGAGGTTATGTAACTTGCACAAAGCCAGCGTTAACAGAAGAAGTGGAACCTGCACCCAGGCAGTCTTGCTCTGTGTGAACTGCTATGCCAAACAGTTCCTCCAGATGAAACCTGAGAGATGCAATGCCTCCTGTCACACAGTGAGCAGTGACAAGTCCAGGAATAGAATCTGGCTCATACCTACGCCCTCCTCCTCATGCCGAACGCAGGGTAATGGAAGCCCGACGGCTGGAAACTTCATTGTTTATGTTCCACACGTTCATTACACTCTTTGAGCGTGAGAAGATTCAATGTCTTTTAAAAACATCCAGCAGAATAAAATACCTCTCAGTGTAGTTGGCAGAAGGGAACGTGAATTACAAAGACTGTCTGCACACACTTTAATCAGAGCCCCTGCTCTGCTCTTTGCCTCTCCCTCTCTCTTCTGTTAAATCACAGGACCACGCCTTGAACAGACTAGTTAAAACTACACATTGCTTCACCCTACAGAAACTCTATTAGCCCCATTTCAATTACTCAAGATAAACCAAATGTTATGGTGTTACATTTGTAACACAAAGTATTGGGAAGCACTTAGTCCCAGCTACTGAACTCAACACAGAAGAAACTCAAACTTTATAAATTCATCATTTATACTTTCTTGACATCTCCTGGCCTATTTAGAAAATCTAAAGCTGTGGATTTTGGCCAAACCCCCCTTAACCTTAGGGATTTGGTCAGATTAATTTTGTCCATAAATTTAATCAACTTTTCTCAGTAAAAACAGAGAACATGATACAAACCCAGTACCTGTGTGAACCCACAATAAACATATCATTAATGGTCCAGGCAATCTTCGGTTTGGGATAACCTGTTGCAGAGCACATGATGGAGACCTCAGATCCTGCTGTGAAAGACTGATTCTTGGGCATCACAGTGACTTTAGGCGGTTCTGCAAATAAAAAGAAACATATATAGTGAAATGCCAATTTACCTTGATATTAGGAGCTTTCTCTGTTAGCAGAATGCAGGCTTCACACCCCTACACCTTTACTATTTTTTAAAATTTTACTTGCACTTCCAAGAGTTCATTTATGAAAAGGACCAGTTGCAGTACCGATTCAGCAGTCTTGTTCCCCAAGGGCAGCAAGAGCATCAGACTCGGCTTTCGGGCTCCCTGTAGCCCAGGTTGAACGAGACTGGGGGTCCTGGCCCCCCTAGAGTTCCTCCTCTACCAGAGAGCCTGATTCAGGCTCTGGCCAGGATCCCAGAGCCTGCCTCTGCACCCGGCAGGCCCAGGGCAGGAGGGCAGAGGACCTCACCTCTAGCCATTCCTTCTAAGGTCTTGCAGCTCAGTCCAGCCCTGTCAGCTCATCTGGAGCCCCAGGCCTGCTTCTACTCCCAGATCCTGGAGATCCGAGGGTGGGCAAGGCCCTGCCCGCAGAGCTTAGGGAGGGTCTGGCTGACTCTCCTTTGAGGAGACATCATGAGCTTGGATTCGAGGCCACGGAGAGGAAAGGGCTTCTCACTTCTGGGGCCTAATGAAAGCCAGGGGAGCCACGGGAGGAAGACACAGTGATATGTGGCAGCAAGGGCAGACCTGGGTATGTATGTGGTTGGTGGCATGGGTCCCTCTGCTCTGTCCCTTTTCTAGCCAGGTTCTGCCTCCCACCCACCCCTCCTCCAGGCCTTGCAGTCGCCCCATTCTCCTTGGGTGTCTTAGACATGTGGAAGCAGGTGGTCTTCATGGCCTAGTGGCAGGTGTCCATGAGCTCGGGGACATCAGGCCTCACTGATGGGGATGGGGTCCAGCACTTCCACCTTGACTGTTCCTGAGGTGAAGAGCTTTACCATGGAGCTGTAGAAAGAGGACCAGGTGGAGTAACCACGGGGATGATGGGCACCTGGGCCTGGATCACCAGGTAGAAGGCACATTTCTTGAAAGGCAGCAGGTCCTCATTGTCTTTCCATGGGCCCTCTGCATAGATCCACACTTTGAGGTTTTCCCTGACCATATGCTGGCCTACATCTGGCCATCACGGTCACAGCGGTGCTAAAGCTCTGCCAGTTGATGAAGAAGATGCCTCCGAGGTACATGGTTAGGCCCACGGGCCCCAGGAAGAGCAGCTCTCACTTGGCAACCTGCACACAGTGCTTGGGAAGGTCCTCCATGAGGCCTATCACATCAGGATGCTCTGGTAGTTGAAATGATGACACAGGGCTTGTCCACCTCCAGCTTCTGGGGGCCCTTGATCTCAAAGTGAAGGCCATAAATGTACTTGAAGGACTGGATGAATCAACCGATGATGCCCTTATTCTCCACTCTCTGGCCGCAGTGGCACAACAGGCAGGTGACCGCAGCCACAGGGGAGTCCACGAATCAGATCATGCAGTACAGGGTGATCTTGGCTTAGAACGCAGCTGTGCAGCTCAGCTGCATGAGCAGCAGCAGCAGCGGTCCCACGGTCAGCTATGGCCAGAGCTCCACGGTATGACCATGCTGGGACGCATACCACTGGCAGTGCCCTCAGATCTCCAGTGGTGCTGGCCTCGGGATCCCTCCCCAGGTTCTGGCTGGGAAGGAGCTCTTTGGGTGACCCCTATTAGGGATCAGCCTCTGATCAGTTCAGGAGAGAAACCAAGAGCAATGAAAGCAGGGGAAGTAAATTCCCTTTGAGAGTCAAATGAATTTCATCCTAATGTCATGTTTCTGCGTCTGGACTGGTTACCATGTGGCCTCTTGCTACTGTGTTCCCACCAGCTGACCACTGGCTTCTGTCTGCGAATCTGGAACTTTAATATCAACCTGTTTTCAGTCAAGTCTGTAGACAGGGCCTTTTGCCTCTTTGTAGCAAACACAGGTTTGGAGCCACAACTTGTCCAGACTGAGACTGCTGCCTGCTTTGCTTGAACTGCTCTTTCTCTTTATTAGATTGTAAATTTGTTGAAGTAGAGACCCGGTCTTTCATATTATTCCGTATTCCATTATATCCTACAGTATTTAACATCCCTTATATGTTATGTAGTGACTTGTAAATAACAGACCCTTGAAACTGTTGATGGAATACAGGCCATTCCTAAACTGTAACCTGGCTCTGAGAATTTGCATGCCTGCCAGCCCCTCAAGATTCTACTATACTGATCATTTGCTTCATGCCCGTGGATTTACAGGACTTCAAATCAACAGAAAATATCAATTATTCAAAGTTCCTATTGCATTCCACTTCTATGGCAAAAAAAAGACTTTTGAAAATGAAATATTAAATCAGGAATTTACTGTCAAAAAGGATACAAAAATTCTCTGGGGTAACTGGGATGTTGATCTATATGGTCTAATCAATTACACATTTTACATCTATATTACTATTGGGTAACAATTAATCTTCAAAGAAGGTACCATCACAGAAATGTTAAATAATTTTCTTACTGTAACCACCCCCACTCAATAAGATAAATGAAAATAAATTCATTTCCACAGTGTTTGAAATAGATGTAATGAGTATTAATAAAAATAAATTAATTCAATAACGTGCTTTTTGCACAATAATGATGCTCCAAGCTCTGTGCTAGCTTTTAGGGATGCAGTGAAAAGCCAAACAGAGATGCGTGGTGTCAGCTTTCCATTGAATGGAAAATGGGCTTTCAGTAAAAATGAAATTGAGAAATCCAGTTTGTCAGATCTGGATATATTTACGATATATCTTAACTACAAGTTAGTCTGCAAGTTGTGGCTTAGTTTCACTACAAAAAAATCAGTCTGAGGAATCCCCATACATTTGAAAGAGAGACAAGTTCAACTGCTGGACTGGGCAGCCACGCAACTGAACAAACCTAATTAGTGCCTAATTGCTAGCAGCTTACAGTTGCCCCCCGCCCTTTTTTCCTGTTTACATTGTGTTTTTCAAATTATGATTGTCTTTGAAGTGAATGTTTGAAGGGTTTTTCCGGCCTGTGGACTTGGTTGATAGTCATTATTCCGTGGATTCTTCTTGGTGAACGTAGGGCTAGAGAAATGTGTGAGGTCAAGGGCAGATTGGCCATGGCCAGTAAGTTCAAATTGTGATTCCATCTGGAGTCCATCAATTCGGAAACGCTGGAGGGTTACACATGCAGTGGGGTGTTGCAGACCATCTTCAGGGGACGAGGGGGGAAGAAATGAATACTTCTTTCTCTTTGGAATTTATTGAATATCCACATTTATTCAGTCCCACCTTTCTAAAATAAAATATCTCTCATATCTAGCTCATTTGACATAAGATTACTGCAAAGATTCAGAAGCTCTCGGGATTCTTGTCTAAACATGGTGCCTTCCAATAAAATCTGGCAGAATTGGCCTGGCATCTCTCCCAGCAAGAATCCCACTGGTAGGCTCTGTAGTTCAGATATCAAAGTGAAAATAAATGCCAGTTACCCAAAGCAGGATGCAGAAAGCTAAGAGGTCATTTCTCAAATAAAGCCTGGATATAGGGTGTTGCTGAGGGTCATGAAATAAGACTGTGTGCAACATACAAATGGAATGACATCATCCCACAAGAAGGTGAGAAATTTACCATTGCCCTTGAAAGAATAGTATTCCTGCTGACGACGAGAAAATCTGAAAGAACATGAACAAACATAGCAAGGCAGAACTGGATTTCTACCAAATAACAGTTGAACAAAGATGGTCAGAATTCAGCCTTTACTCGATTAGTTTAAAGAAGGATGTAATAGATTTCACTATAATTATTTCAACTGTTAATTTTTTTTAAATTCTGAGAAAAAACTCCGCATTTTAATAAAGTATTAATGGAGCAAGAAAAAGGAATTAAAGAACGATAGTTCAACTCCATCAAAGTCTAGAGTCCAATTTTAGGTTTTGGGAAGAGGTAATCCATTCTTAGTTGGTTTGCAATCTCTTTTCACCACCATAATCATCACCGTCATCACCATTATCATCACCACCATCACCATCAACTGTCAACACCATCAACATAAATAACAACTTGCTTTTCATTAACCAAAGCAATGGGAACATGGCACTCTATTAGGTATTAAGGCATTAAATCATTCTGTATATTTTAATCATAACAAAAGCAAAATATGTAAGTTTTTACAATTTATCACCAAGGATTTAAAATAGTTAAACATAGATTATGATCTTAAACATAAAAAATAAACACTTCTTTAAGACTTAGGTGTCTTAACATACTATTAATGGTAAAGTTGGCAAAATGAATTTTAAGTGGCTATGAAAACAGCCATTGCTCTGCCTGCAAAGACTAGAGAAAATAAAATCTCACCTAACCCTTGGAAATCTCCAATGTCATCTTCACACACAGGAGGCATACTTCCTGTTAGTGATCAGCTAGGTCTGATTTGTTGCTGTTATGCCTCTGGTAGGAAATTCTCAAAGAAAAGATCTAAGGACTCTCTCTTCAAGGTGATTTAATTATCATCAACAAATTCATCTTATAATAGTAATGCTCTGAATTACCTAAGCAACAATTTAAAATATATTTCACCATTGGTATAGTTAGAGTAGTTGGGCAAATTTCTTTGTTTTCATTCTTTCACACAACAAACATTTATTGAGTACCTACTATGTTTCAGACACTTTACGACCTCAAAGATCTCACAGAAGATTGCACACAAAAGCATATTATGTACAATTAAGGACTGAATCTCTTTCTAGTAGTCAGCTCAGTGAAATAGGAAAGTGGGCAAAAGTTATCCAGAGCCTATTATGTGCCAGGTATCCAACTCTAGACCCATCATCTATGTTCCACAATAACCCTATGAAAGGTTACTGCTATTTTGCATATAAAGAAACTAAGGTTCAAAATGGTTAACTAATCAGTGATGTCTGGTCTCTACATGGATGGGGATAATAGCATCTAACTCACAGCATTATCGTGGATTAGCTAAATTAAGATGCACAAAATACTTAGAACAACTTCTGACGCATAATAGGCACTACGTAATTTTTGCTATTATTAATATTCCATTATATAGTAAAATATGACAAAATGAGAAAATAAGTACTAAAGTATTTAAATATATACGCACATATGTATTATCTAGACATAGATATCTACAAATCAAACTTCATCACAATTCTCACACTTGCCCATTCTATTAAGATTATACATCCTACTAATAAATAAAACTTATTAAGTCTTATTTGATTCTTCTAAAATTTGAGATGTTTCCAGGTACTCAAAATTTATTAGCAATTTGAAAAAAATAAGATATATTTACTTTTTCCACATTTTACTGGTGGAAAAAAACACACTAATATGTATGTCACCTGGTACATGTTAAAAAAGCATTATGATGACATAATGAGCATATGGTTATGATAATGTCAACTTCATACTTAGTGAAGTAATTGTGGTCATTAGGGACTTACTTCAATGATCATCTTGAGAAATATTTCCTTTTTCATTGCAATATTCTCTCTGGTGACATGGACTAATTGGTGACAGACACTCACCCTTTGCTGACACCATAAAAAACAAATTAATACTTTTCGTGTTCAAACAGACACAACATGGAGGCGAAAAGAAGGCTTTGCCTGGCCCTTTGATTTCCACGTGACAGCACATGTGATTGTGGAGGAAATGTCACTATACACTGAATATGCTCAAATTTAACCAGGGCACCTGTGTTCATCTTCAGCTTCAAAAATCCTCCTCATAAAGGAGCAGCTAATGGAATCAATAGGAAATTTCTTCTGTTCCCAGATATTTAGGAAGATAATCTGTTTTAAAGAAAACCTTAAACTCATACCATATAAATAAATACCATCCCACTTATTCTAACTTTTACTCCTAAGACTGACCAGCACAAGCATTTGGAAATTCAGCAGCCACTGTGTCACCTCAAAAGTGATAAATTGCTTTGACCTGTTTCATAAAATTTTCCAAAACTCACTCACATGCTATAAATCTGAGTTAGGCTAAACTAGTTTAAACAGTACTTCAAAAATAACATCTCTATAAATTTTTATGAGATTATCAGATTTTGATATAAAATATGGTTTTAAATGTAAGCAGTCACATGCTAACATGTACTACAACTGGAAAAGAAAGCGCTTATACAATGAAATCTAAAACTGTGGATGTGATTCAAATAAGCCATTGAAGTTAAACACAGAAACATGAAAGATAAGGTTAGTGACCCAAATCTTCCCCAGAGTCTGTTATTGTTACTTTGAGGCCCATTCAGCAATTAAGGGATAAACATCTATGGGGTGCAATTGTGTTTTTCTTTCTGTGCAAGGCACTATGGTTAAAAAAAAAAAGGGGTGAGACAGTAAGTCTCTCACAGTACACATCATATGATTGGGAAAAAAGTAACTAAACACATGAAATTGATTGTGAATATGTGCAAAATTGTGTGGCAAAAAAAATAAAAGTTCTTCAGGAAACCAGAACAAAGAGACTGACAATATTCAGAAAGGAGGTGGTTTACGAGCGGGGCTTCACGTTATAGGTAGGATTTAGACAGGGAGTATTAGAGTCAGAACAGCTCTGAGAGCTAAGCCAGTGAACTAGAATGAGAATGATGTAATTTGGAGGCAGCTGGGATGCCTCTGTGACTCAAGAAATGGAGAGTGGAGTTAGGGCAAATCACAGAGGGATGGAAAGTAATGAAGCAGGGGCTGCAGTCATAGCAGTGGGAAACAGGAATCCACTGAGGGAATAATGGACATGGAGCCTGGCAGAGAAAACATTCAGTTGTCATCAAAAGCTCAGTTCGGGAGGGGCCAGCCCAGCGGCACAGCAGTTAAATTTGCAGATTCCATTTTGGCCACCTGGGGTTCGCCAGTGGGTGTGGACCTACACACTACTTGTCAAGCCATGCTGTGGCAGGCATCCCACATATAAAGTAGATGAAGGTGAATATGGATGTTAGCTCAGGGCTAATCTTCCTCAAAAAAAATAAATAAATAAACCCAGAGGTGGGGAGGGAAGAAAAGCTCAGTTTGGGAGACTGGAGACAGGACAAGAGTAGTACTTACCCATCCTCTTGAATTTGATGCTAAGATAATTCAAATCTCATACACAGACACTGAAAATTATTGGCTTGATATACCCTGACATCTAAAATTTAGCAGCATCAGTAATATTTTATGGCACAAAATAATTAACCTGATAGTTTCTCTACTTTTAATTTATAAGTAGAGGCGAAGCCTTACTATCAAGCTCAAATATTCCATTACTCATATTAAGGAAACATGAGTAAAGAAAAAGACACATGAGTATCTGATTCTTTTAAGGTGAATGGTATTCACACAGGGAAAAGAAACAGCTTTATTTCTTTTTTCTTCTCCATACATTGTTTTATTAAGATAAAGGTTGAAGATGAAATGTTACAAGAATTATGAAGGAGTCAGTTTGTGGAGGACTGAAGGATGTACATTGTATTCTGGGGTAATTAGGAAACTACAAAAAGGTTTTGAGTGGATGGACATTTAAAGCAATATTTAGGGAAAATTCACCTGGTTGTACTATAGAGTAGAGTGGGGCAACAAAATTGAAAGAAAGGAAGTCCATAGAAAGAGGATTTTAATAGTTTAGAGGCAAGCAACACACAAGTGGAATGAGGGTGTTGTCAGTGGAGGTAAGAAGGAAGGGAGTGATGGGAGAGAGTGAAGCACGGAACTAACCATGCACAGGGAAAGTGGGAGGCATCTGGGCCCCCAAATATCATTAGGCCTCAGTTAATTCCATCTGAACTCTAAATTTCACATTAACTCTCTTACACTGATTCCTATCAGCACCCCTGATTCCGGGATCAGCCCACAGAAAATGTGTCCCCAGTAGACATCCATAAATAAAAAGGGTATTGGAAATTCAATTTTAAAAATCGATACACTGTGTTTGTGTGGTCTGGGGAGAAGAGCACAGAGAGAGAGGAGTAAGGCATGATTCCCAAAAACAGATCCCAAGGATCCTGACTCCTGGTCTAGTGCTTTTTCATTACCCTGAGAAGCAATTAGATCAACAGAATCCGCCATGAAAGGATTTTTATCTCAGTATCTTTCAGTGATCAAAGAAGCAGGGTTATAAAGTTTTAGAAGCTTTTATGTCCCTCCCCCCCCGAAAAGGATTTGTGCCCAAAAGGAACCTAGTGGAACAATCAATTGTCAATTGTCGTTGTTTAAAAGGCATTAAATTACATTTTGGAAAAAAAGTATTTCAAGGCTGTCAATTGATCTCCGTGATGGAAGAGTCCCAAGCTTCTAAATGTTCCTACTGAAAATTGTATGTAATGAGGAATCAAGACTCTGAAGAGAAGAAAGATACTCCATTAACTAGTTTTTGGTATTAAGTATCTTTTCTTACTTGAGTTCTTACATTAAAATCTAAGTAAATATCTTCATTTTGGAGATAGTTAAAACCTACATTCGGCCCAACTGCCTAATTGATTTATATTTCTGAAAACATAATAGAACTGGTTTACAACTGTTTCCAGAAATATTTTTCATTGTGGGTAATATATTCCCCTAAAACATTCAATGATCTAACACCACGCAATGCTACATGAGAAATTGGAAAATAATTGCTATTTAATTACTGAACCTAATTGCTATTGAATCACACAGACTGTAAAACATATTTTACAAGATCTCTGGCTCTTCTAAGTATCTATATTTCCTGTAGAAAAAGTTAACTTCAAAAAGTTACATAATGACTATCATTGAGCCTGCCGAGAACTCTAATTACTAGCTATGTCTTATCCTAGCAGATGTGTACCTACTGATTTAGCTCAACCAGTTTATTGAAAACATATTGACATTGTTCACAAACGCATTACTTCCATTTCTGATTAGGGAGGTGACTCCAGCTAGTTCTGGTGCTAATTTTTAAGCACAAAGCCTGCACAATGAAACTAACAAAATGTCATTAAGAATGATTTACAATGGACAGATAGGCTTGTTAACTTTTCCTTAATTTTCAATATGTAGAAATGGCAATGAAATATATTCTAACATTTTTAAGTTTTACAATGGCTACTAGCATTCACACAAGTGATCACGAATTCCTTCCAAAAAGCAAAAGATGAAAACTAAAAACCAACCAATTGACCAAACAAACCAAACAAAGAAAAACAGAGATTAATTGCCCGGGGAAAGAAGCAAGGGCCACTAAAATCCCAAAGATATGGAATCAAATGCAACATTTCCAAATGATCTCATCAATGGAAATACGAAGACCTGGCTACAACCTTTCCAAAATGGTAGAATTATTCCTAAATGGCAATAATTTAGATGAATTATGACAGCGGTTAACATACATGGCAGTTGCAATAAGTTTCCTAAGCCTTGGGCTCTTGCTATTTCTGCCTTTCTTCTTTCTCCAGAGAAGACTATAGTTGTGCTGTCCAATACAGGAGCCACTAGCCACATGTGTGTTTAAACTCAAATTTAAATTATCTAAAACTAAATCAAATTTCAAAACAAGTTCCTTAGGTGCCCCAGCCATATTTAAAGTGCTCAAGTGTCACATACAGCTATGGGACAGCATAGATACACCCCATTTCCATCATTATAGAAAGTCCCACTGGACAGTGCTGGATTAGAGAGGTCTACGAAACCTGAGAGAGAAGGGCGCTAATTCATTGACTCACCAGTAGGTGGTGCATTGGCAACAACACACACAGGCAAGGACTACATCTTGACAGTTGCATGCTAGATTTGCAAAAAACCCACACCCAAACACCAATGTGGTTATGAAATTCAGTTAAGAGAAAGACAATAATTTCAGAGACACGCAATGACAGATTTAGGTAAGACTATTTAACAACAAAATCTTAATGGCAAATTTGCATCCTCTTTTCTTAAAAATCTACAACTTTTATTTTTCAAGTATAAGATACAAGTATATGCATATGTACAAATGTTTGCTGCCTTGATATCCATTTTAAGTAATTCCTAGTATAAAATTATTTATATATTAACATGGTTTCCATTTAATGCTATACTTTTTCTTTCCTTAACAAGAACAACAAAAATCATAAATTCAGGGACTTCTTTAGATGATGAAACAAAGCAGATTAAGATAATAAATATGATTGATGAGAAAGATACAATTTTAAACATTTTATTCTTTCTTACTCAGGAAATCTTCAAGTAAACAGTGATTAACATTGAATACCGCATCATGTTTTCTTTATTGGCTCTCTTTAACAGTTTTCCCAAATCATAGAATTTGCAAATAAGAGAGGAAGGCCAACTTTAGACTTACATTCTCATCTGACCTGGAAAAAAGTGGCAAACCATAACTAGCTATTACTTCATGGCATATTAAAAGGAAACTATTAAAGCTTTACCTATTTTACATGTATCTCCTGATCCAGAATCAATTATGGTAAGGAGACCTTTTGACTATCAAAAGCTGGGGGGAGAGGGTAGGGGGCAGCCTGGTGGCGTAAAGGTTAAGTTCATGCACTCCACCTTGGCTGCTCAAGGTTCGCTGGTTCGGATCCCAGGCATAGACCTACACACCATTTATCAAACCATGCTCTGGCAGGCATCCCATATATAAAATAGAGGAAAATGGGCACAGATGTTAGCTCAGGGCCAATCTTCCCCAGCAGAAAGAGGAGGATTGGCAGCAGATGTTAGCTCAGGGCCAATCTTCCTCAGCAGAAAGAGGAGGATTGGCAGCAGATGTTAGCTCAGGGCTAATCTTCCTCAATAAATAAATAAATTAATTAATTAGTAAATTAATTCATTAAAAAGTTGGTTATGGGGTCTGGCCCAGTGGTGTAGTGGTTAAGTTCACGCACTCCGCTTTGGTGGCCCAGGGTTCACAGATTCATATCCTGGGTGCAGAACTATGCACTGCTCATCAAGCCATGCTGCAGCAGCAACCCACATACAAAATAGAGAAAGATGTTAGCTTGGGGACAATCTTCCTCACCAAAAAAAAAAAAATGCTGGTTATATACATCCAGACAACAGAATATTATTCAGTGCTAAAAACAAATAAGCTATCAAGCTATGAAAAGACATGAGTAATCTTAAATGCATATTACTAAATGAAAGAAGCCAATCTGAAACAGCTATATAATTATAGGACATTCTGGAAAAGGCAAAACTTTGGAGACACTAAAAAAGGATAAGTGGTTTCCCGGGGTTGGGAGGGTGGGAGAGAGATAGAAAGGCAGAGCACAGAGCATTTTTAAGGCAGTGAAAACACTCTGTATGATACTATAATGGTGGATACACATTATTATACATTAGTCCCAACCCACAGAATGTATAACATCAAGAGTGAACCCTAATGTAAACTAGGGACTTTGGATGATTATGTGTCAGTGCAGGTTCATCAATTGAAACAAATGTACCACTCTGGTGGGGGATGTTGACAATGGAGGAGGCTATAAACGTGCAGGGGATATATGGGGAAATCTCTGTACGTTCCTCTAAAATTGGCTGTGAACCTAAAACTGCTCTAACAAAATTAAGTCTTTTAGAAAAAGGTAGTTAAGGTATTCAAAAAAGGGATAATTTTACAAAACATGTAATAGGCATAGAATCAAAAGCATATGAAAGTGGACCTACCTAGCACTTCTTGAAGGAGAGACTTCAAAATCTGGCAGTTAATTTATGTTGCTAGACAAATTCATTTGCTACCTTGGTTATCTTATCAGGGAAGCAACCCACAATGCGACCGAAAGAACACTTGTCTTAGGAGTCCCATCTGAGGTTCACAACCTCCATCCTTCCAGCTGTCACTCCCTGATTCCCACAATTCCCTTTTCCAACTTTGCCATGGCCACAACTCCTTTGAAACTTCTTTTTTATTCCAATCAGATCACACCTTTAACCTTCTCTTCTTTTGTTATCTAGCCTAAGCCCCACAGAGCATCACCGCAACCACTTTTTTTCCAGTTCCCTTTTTGCTGAACCAACACCACAAAACCACGAAAAGGATTCTTCTACTCATGTATGAAAGACTACTGAAAACAACAGGGAAGAGAAAATCACACCATCATGGGGACCAGTCTCCCTATTCAGCTGGACCCGCCACTCTCACCAAGCCCACATTTCTGTGTCCTTGTTCCTCCACAGTTTTACGCATGTAATTTTCTCCATCTAGAAAGGCTTTCCTGACTTCTACATGGCATATTCCAGTGGATACCTGAGGCACCATCTCCTGTCCTTCTCAATCTCCACTCATCACTGAGGCAGACTTAAAGGCTTCTGTCGCACCCTGATGTAGTTCTTTTCACATTGTGTTCTAAATATTTATTCATTTAATTTAGTTATGTCCTTTCCTTTTTTTTTTTTTTTTTGAGGAAGATTAGCCCTGAGCTAACTACTGCCAGTCCTCCTCTTTTTTTGCTGAGGAAGCCTGGCCCTGACCTAACATTGTGCCCATCTTCCTCTACTTTATATGTGGGACTCCTACCACAGCATGGCGTGCCAAGCAGTGCCATGTCCACACCCGGGATCCAAACTGGTGCACCCTGGGCCGCCGAGAATCGGAACGTGTGAACTTAACCGCTGTGCCACCGGGCTGGCCCCTGTCCTTTCTTATATTATGGACTTATTGAGGGGAAGGATGGTGCTTTTTTCTCATTTATATGCACAGCAAGGAGCACAGTGTCTGACACTTAAATTTTTGATGACCACATGAAGGAATGAATAAATGTATAACCAAATGGACAAACAAGGCACCAGCTCCGACCCTTTGTAAAAATGTGTTTTTAGTCAAGCCACTTCATGTGTTTCAGTATTTGTTTCATTATTATGGGAAAAAAATATACCTATGATTTAGATAGTGCTGTGGGAAATAGCATAAATGAAGATCTCATGATCAGAATGATTATCTACCAGTTTTGCATTCTCATTAGCCACACGCTCCTAACATATCAGACATTTTTTGCAGATGCAGCAAATAAGTACTCCTACTTTACAGAATTAGCTCCAATTCAATTTTTATTCTTAATATTCTAATTATTACACCCCTTCCTCATATATAAAAAGAGCAAGTTATATTTTTCATGTAGTACAAATATCTAATCTTTAGAAACAGAATTAATTTTTTAATTGGATAATTAATTTATAAAATAATAACTCAAAGTTTGAACATTTGAATCAAATAACTTTTAATACATGTCATGACATAACTATTTTTCAGACTTGGCTAAAGTTCCCTTGCCTAAACACTCTACTTCTCACTCAGCCCTCCCACAGGCTGCAAGCAGGCAATACTGCATGCTAAATATTATGTCAGGCACTAAAGACACAAAACTGAAGATCAGGTCCTGCCTTAACAGGGCTCAGAGTCTAGTCATCTCACATTTGCTCTGCATGTTTGTTTTGGTAGCATTTTTACAGTTCTCTCTCTCTTGACTGCTCCTTAGCAGCTACTCTTCCAGAACTTTAGTCAAAGGATTCACCAACTTGACGTGCTCCCCCTGGTCGGCTCTATAAGGCACCAGAGATGGAAGGAGTGAGGGAGGGGCAGGGAATTCAAATCAAGCAGTGATTTCTCCACGTCATCATTACACACAATGCTGAGATTTCCAGAGATTCTGCACCCATGCAATGGGAACTGCAGACACTTTGTACCTTTTCTATTTTTCAAAAAGTTTCAGTCTCTCACTTTTACATCCTTACTCGAGAGTCCTTTATTTATTTTCTCTTTTTATACCTTCTTCTACCTTCCTGTACCGTAGGCCTGCTAATAGCATATATAGGCATTTCTGTATACAACGCAGAATGATGGAAAGACCTAGTTCAGATCTGGGCTCTGCCACCTACTGACTTTGTAACTTAGGGCAAGCCACCAACCTCTCAGAGAATCCACTTCTTTATGGGCAAAATACAGACATAAAGGTAACACAATTTGTGAGAGTTAGATGACACAATGTATGTTATGAACTCTCAAAATTTTTTAGATGTTTGTATGTAGCTGCATTTGCAAAATTTAGTGGGTTGAAGCATTTGCTGATTCCTCTGTTTTATCTCTTCCCAGAAGTCCCCACACTGTGAAAGCATGAGCATCTTTTCCTGGCTATCACATTCCAGCATTTAACTTCTCCAACATCTGACATCCTTCTTTCTAGCCCACTTAAATCCATCAGGCTTGGCTTAGTACACATTTTCTTATGGTCCATTTTTGCCAGAAATTAAAATGTCCATGGTGTCTAGCTTTTTTTTTTTTTTGAGGACGATTAGCGCTGACCTAATATCTGCTGCCAATCCTCCTCTTTTTGCTGAGGAAGCCTGGCCCTGAGCTAACATCCGTGCCCATCTTCCTCTACTTTATATGTGGGATGCCTACCACAGCATGGCCTTCTGAGTGGTCCCATGTCTGCACCCGGGATCCGAACCGGCGAACCCCAGGCCGCCCAATCAGAATGTGCGCACTTAACTGCTGCACCACCAAGCTGGCCCCTACAGCTTCTTTATAACAACTTCTTATACACTTGAAGTGTGTCATTATATCCCTTTCTTTTCCTTTTACAATGTAAATAAGTCTGCTTCTTTAACTTTCCTTATATCATCTATTTAAAGACATTTTAACATCTCTCTCTAAGCTTTAGAGAAATAGGATTCTTTCCTTCTATAAATAAAGCAGTCCAACATCTATACAGTACATCAACGTCTTGGATGAAAGATAAAAGAAAATGAAATGTATGATATTCACTTATATATTTTATTGCACAGCATTGGATTGTGTTATAACAGAAACTTGCCCCTAACCATGGAGTTAGTAGAATACATTTGTCAGATAAAGTAAGCGAATATTAAACTTTTCATGAAATTTATAATCACCGTAGAATTAGGAAAGCAAATATTTCTATAGGAAAATAACATATTCCTTGCATATCTTTGTGGGGAATACTTGATGCAAAATCTCAATAGAATATTTTCCTTCAAACTTAAAGACCTCCAATTCAATCCTTATTACATTCCTTGTACAGGGGGCAACAAAAGCCAGTATTTTAACAGAGTGTCTTATTCATTTGTGCTGATTCATACTGGGATATCAAACAACCACGGCAGTGAATAAAATTAACTTTTAATAGCAGGTAACGATCTGGGGGTTTTCATTTTAAGTATATGATTTCATTGCATTTAAACGAAATCCACAAAGATGGCACTAATATTTAAAACAAACGTACACGGGTCTCAGGTCAACCTTCAAAAATGAAAAGCTTCACTAGCAAGACTTCAAAGTATTAAAAATGTCTAGGAAAAGAGATGAGCTAATAAAAATCAATTTTCTTTATTTAAACATGGACATAGACTTCTATAAATCAAAATTTATTCCTGTGAAAATCTTGCAAAGGGGAAAATAGAAGAGATTTTCATGGCTCTCTTACTGGGCTAGTCAGTATAAGAAAACCTAATTTAATTGTCAATTGAAATTCTGCATTTATTCCCTTTCTTCAACCTCACTTTGGTTCATAAAGGATTTAAAATAGCTTATTCCATAATATAGTCTATAAAATTCCAGACCCTTGAACTTTCAAACTTGAATTTTTGTACTGTCAAAAATTCTAACTTGACACTTTTTGAGAGGCACTTCTGTTTTTTTGCTGAGGAAGCCTGGCCCCCTGAGCTAACATCCGTGCCCATCTTCCTCTACTTTATATGTGGGACTCCTACCACAGCACGGTGCGCCAAGCAGTGCCATGTCCACACCCAGGATCCAAACCAGAGAACCCCAGGCCGCTGAGAAGTGGAACATGTGAACTTAACCGCTGCACCACCAGGCTGGCACTTCTTAATTTATTTTCTTAATTATTCCTCATTTTTAAACTATTTTATTTACTTTCTTAATTGTATCTTATTTTAAATGTCAAAGTGACAGGGCAATCTATGGAATATTTAGCAAAGAAAGAAAACATATTACTCATATATAATTCAATCCCCTAGTAAAATTAACGTGAGCATTTTCAAAATTTTTTAAATCTGATTTACACAAAATTTTAAAGTAATCCATTCTCATTAAATACTATTTTTTTCAAGTACAGAAGAGCATAAGTAAAAAAGTCACTCATATTTCCATTGCCCTCAAACAATCAGTAGTGAATTTCATAGTCACATTTTTGTATATATCAATTTAGTTGGGTTTTTTTTTTTCCCCTGGCATAACTGTGCGTAGCTTCTCTTTGTTTGTATGTTTATTTGTTTGCATGGACTTCTGAGCCTGAGGGAATCTCTTTTCTGAGGAATTTCCTGTGTCTAATTAGACCATTATCTCCATAGTGAGGAATTCTCATAATGAAATAAGCATATCAACCCATTCACATTCTCTCATGCTCATTAGTGTGATTGATTCAAAGAGCCATTGTTTCTGCGCTTCCTCTCAAGGCTCTTCTGATAAATTGATAACGAGCCTAATAATCACTGAGGTAAATTAGGATGATGGAAAAGGGCTACTGGGACATTTGTTTCTGCTGCTACTGGACTCAAAATTCCATGATGTTGCCAAAACTGAAGTCTTCTAAAGTATCCATGGTCTTAGTAAGAGTTCAAGTCCCACTGGGAGCATCTGAGTGGCCAACTCTAGGTCATGTGACCTACAAGGGGTTGGGGACAGGGAATTATCTGATCTGTTTTCTGCTTCCAGCCAAGATAATAAAGAATTCCTCCCCAAAATTAGGGGATGCGTTCAGACACTAAGAGCCGAAATACAACAAATATCCACTGCAATTATTTTCTAGCCTTTAGCATATCTGAGAATTTATTCCTCTATTTACAATGTATTGGTTTAGTCTATATGCTTGTGGAGTTTTTTACCTCATACTGTAAGCTGAAATTTTAGCCAGGATGTGTCTAAATGAAGTGCCCCCTTCATTGACCTTGCTTGATTTGCTGACTCAGGATAATTGTTTTTCTCCCTAGGACAATTTTCTTTAATTATATCTTTGACTATTTCTTTAGTTTCAGTTGTCTTTGCTACATATATCTACATATGCCATATACCTATAAATCTTAGCTTGAAGCTCCATTCTCTATTTTTATTTCTACTTAAAAAAAATATTATTCAACTCTTCATTCTTTTCCTCAACATTTTGAAAGAACTTCTCAAGTTTATGCAACACACCCCGATTTTATTTTCATGTAGTATAAACTTTGCTCTTTAGTTCCTGTAATTCAGACTTGCATTATAATACTGCATTTTTAACATAAAATTCTTTATTTCTTCCATCACACTTGCTATTGTCCTTTCATCTTAGCCAGTTCTTCTTTTATAAATATATACTCCACTTAAAGCAGGATAGGTCTTTTTGAAAAACACTAGCAACACTAAACATTTTTTTTTCATTCTCTAGAATAAACTACCTTCAAAGGATCCATTTCTTCTAAGTCTTTTCCCCCTTGTTTTGCTCCCGAGTATTCATTCTTAAGTCCTATGCTTTATTCTTTTCCTGTTTTGCTTCATTTGCTTTGATAATTTTCTGTTTATTTATCCTCAAATAAGCTGATATCTATCCAGACCCAGTGTCTGTCAACAAGGTGTTTGGATGGACCTAGCTTTATTCTCTGCCTGCTGCTGTTCCAGTTGCACCCCCCTTGCAGTTCTGTGGCCGCATGAGAGTCTGAGTGCATGGCTCCTTGCCCAGTTCTCAACCATGATACTCTTCTGGCTGAGATGGGATGCCCGCTTCTGCTACCATCTGTCTCTAACACGTCTAACTGACACCCTTGAATATTTCCCTTGCTTCCAAATATTTTCATCTGGCGAGAAACATATATCCCAGGTTGCAATTTTCTACCTGGGACCAGGTTGCCTGTCCACTTCTTATCCCATTGTTTTCCTAACTGGATGCTTATAGCTATTAATGGTTATAAGGAGACAGCATTCTGACACCCTAAAGAGTATCACTTTCTTTTTGGAGCAAACGTGGAAGAAGGACGGAGATATATCCTCCTTGCTTTCACGTGAACATAAAAAAGATGGACCACTGGTTGGGATTTTCATTCCACTGACCTTAAAATATAACTAAAAATTAAATATACATATTTATATAATATATAATATTAATATAACATATAAATATAATATAGAAAATATAAATAATATAATATAAAAATCTTTATATACAATATATGTAAAATTCCTCCCCAAATTTTTGCTACTGTTAATTGCCACTGGTTTTTAGTATTCTTCACTTTTGTCTTTTTGAGGTCTTTACAGATATTTTACTGTTAGAAGAAGAGAGGCTGTCATAGCTAGACGTATACTATTTTAAACCAGAAAATTATTGCTAATTATATTTTGTAAAAATATTAGCAAAAATTTGTAAAATCTGAATGTTTAACTCTTATAAATATGCTAGACAGAAATAGTTTCCGAACAAACTTGTAGAGACATAGCAACATAAGAAAGGCTATGAGTTAAGTAACTGATTGCTCTGTAAGCAAGAAAATTATTCCTGAAGTGTGTATTCAGTTCAAGGAACTATTTTATCTTTTAAGTCGTCTGGCATTATTTTTTATTCCTACTTTTTAAAACATTTAAGTGCATAAAGATGAAATTAATTTATAATTTAAGATTCAATGTTAATAGTTGACAAGCATCTTACGTTCTCATGAATTATAACCATAAGTACAGCAGTTTATTTCATCAAATAGCCATAGCTTTCATAGTGCATTCACCATAAACTAATACATTCAAATGGCTATCAATAGCTAGAGTCTTATTTTTTATTAAAAAGTGTCATCAATTCTAGAATATATTTTTGTTAGATCTTTAAAACATCCTTTTGCATCAAAATTGGTCTCTCAAACTCAAGACCAACTGGACAGGCCATAACATAATGCCTCTAAACAGATTTACTCCACTAGAGATTACAGAGGCTGACCAATAACCACGTAATGTCATATATTTTTTGTATTTATGTTTTGTATATTATATAACATCTTACCTCAGCACTTATTTAAAATACTGGATAATAATGACTGTATTTTACCAGAAGGAAGAGAGAATCAAGGCCTTCCTTTAAAGATATACATTTCTAGATCACAAGATTCATTCTGTAGAGATTCAAATGCTGTTTTCAGAAAATGTTGTCCATGAAACAGCCTGAGCTGTCTGCTATAATTGCAGATTCCCAGGCCCCACACCATGCTTATGGAATCAGATTCTCTGGACATAGGGTTAGAAATCTGATCTCTTAAAAATAAGTTTCTTGGATAATGCTTTATCCATGAAAGTTTGAGAGTCACTGTTCTAATTCACTAAACAGAATACTAACGGACTAAACCGTTAACCTGGGGAAACAAGGAAGGCTCTGCTTTCTTTTTACAATCTCATTCTAAGGGACTTCAGGAAAAGAACCAAGATCAAATTTCCAAAGTCCATTAGCATTTGCTCTATCTGAAACAATCAGTTTGGTAAAAACAGTTCCAAAATTCTAGTAACTCAAGTTACTACCTGGATTGAGTCAAATTATCAAGGCAGTTTACCACGTGGAAATGTAGTGAACAGTTTACAAAAGCAAGGTTTCCCTAGAGCTTTCACCAGATTAACCAGCAAAAGACACACGTTTGGACTGCAGAACATATCTCAACTACCAGTGAGAAAACTAGAATCAGATATCAACCATCTTATTAATTCTCACTGTAGTTTCGTTTTTGTGCCATTAATAACATTCTAAGAGCTAGCCTGGAAACTCAATGGTCATTCTCTTAGATAACCTTGTTAAAAAATTATCTGAGAGTGTTACTTCAGGCATTCGATAAAGTTGTTTCTGATACTGTAACCAAACAGCCAGACCTAATTCGGAGGTAATCGGTCTCCCACATCAAGGATTTGAAATGAAATATTCTGCTGAGGCAGCAACTGAACCTTTCAGCTTAACGGTGAAAAACTGCCAACAGTAATTTGCTCATTATATTAAGAGTCCCAGCTGCTCTGTAGACATTTAGAAGCCAAATATGATTCTACCAAAAGAGATGCTTTGGAACAGTTTCTGATCTCCATTTGACGGTCATGAATAACATACATATTTAGTAGCCACTGGACTACATTGTTAATATGTACACTTGTTTTCAGTTACCTGAATATTTAGTCTATGTAGACATAATTCAAGATTGTCTTACATTAGTTTATTTTCAATAAGCATTCTTTGTGTGTGTGTGTGTGTGTGTGTGTGTGTGTAAGCTAAATAAGGTAAAAACAACTCAGCTTAAGTTTCAAAAAAATTTCACCAAGATGAGCAACATTTTAAACCTTAATTAAAACAATAAAAGTAAATTAGTTATATACACAAATGACATATTCAAAGTGGAAGGGAATTTTTTTAACCAATTAGATTATTTTTAAAGTCCACATGTTAGATTGGAGAATTTAAAACTATTAAATCTTCCAGAAACAATTTCTATTTATATTCTCTTAAAATAAAAGCCTTCAACTACCAGAACTAGTTGTGTTTGTTTCAAAGTCACCTATTTGTTAGTGATGTTTTAGTTTCCAGTTTAGTCAGCTTTAAACCACTCAAGATCTACAAACATTCTATCATTCAAAACTGTAATTGTTTCGGTAGACGCTGTCACTGTCAGATAGCCAGCTTAAGGGAACAGAGATCAAAGGAGGAAGACAGAAAGACACTATAACTCAGAAGTTACCATCAGCACAGTACCTTGCACCGTGAGGAAAACTGAAGCAGCTGACGATCCTCCTTCATTGGAAACCACACAATGATACTCTCCAGCATCACTGAATTTCACACTCCTTAGCTCCAAAGAGAGGTTAGCCAAGATCCTCATTCTTGCTGGGTCCGCCAGGCTGACATCTCTGTCATTCCTCTGCCAGGTTAGATTGTAATCCACTGCACTGATGACAAGACACGTCAAAACTGTTCTTTCTCCAGGAGTGACTGTGACATTATTAGGCACTTGAATGACGGGAGGGGGCTCTGTGTGAAATGAAAAGATTCAAATCAAGAGGTCTAGAAGTCATTTTCGCTCACTTACACACGTGGTTTAAAAATTTAACAAGTATGTATTGAATATCTAGTAGAAAAGATGCAGTACAACAGAACTCATTCATTAAGATATATGTCTATCACTCCAAGAAAATGATCATCTAGTTGAAAGATGCTTTAAAAAGTAGCGCACATTTACATACCAAAGTATACTCAAACCTAAGTCTATAATTATAGATGTGAGAATCAGAGAGGCAGGGCAAAAGGGTATATGACTAGACTGATTTAGGGTTGTGGAATGAGACAAATTTTGATTTGTGTTTTGAACAAAGTAGCATTTATGGATTGTTTGAAATTTAATAATATTCAGAGTTTTAAAGAAAGTAGCATGTAAAGTATGGTAGATATGGCAAAGATATGATAGTATTGGCTTTAAGGGGGCTTATAATCTCATTCGGAAGACACAGTACAACAGTAGAGTGAGATGAACGTCCCTCCAGCAGGGGTGGGGAATGCTTGGATTTAAGAAGGTTAAGTTAACAGTAGGGATAGCCCTTTAATAAAATTGTACTCAGAGAGGGGCCGGCCCGGTGGCATAGTGGTTAAGTTCACGCACTCCACTTTGGTGGCCCAGGGTTTGCTGGTTTGGATCCTGGGCGCGGACCTACACACTGCTCATCAAGCCATGCTGTGGTGACATCCCACATAGAAGAACTAGAAGGACTTACAACTAGGATATACAACTATGTGCTGGGGCTTTGGGGATAAAAAAAAAAAAAGGGAAGATTGATAACAGGTGTTAGCTCAGGGCCAATCGTCCTCACACACACAAAAAAACTGTACACAGAGAACCACGTACGCAGATGCCATGAAGGCATTGAGTAATGCACACACATTTCAGATGTGGTCAAGAGCCACTTACAAATTAAATATTTGACCAACATTTCTAGAGAGAGTCAATTTTGAGAATAAATCTAAAGGCCCCTCTAAAGTTCACACTGCCCAAATGCTTTAACATGATCTGCTGTAGCAAGCTGTTCCTGAGGACTAACACAGCAATCAAAACTGTGGTGAGCTACGCTGGCTGGAAACCCATGTGTCTGTTTTAGTTTAAATACGAAAGAGTATCAGATATTCAAACTTTATCCTTCTTTATTTAAAACTGTATATAAGTACAGATGAATAACAGAAACCTAGAGCAACACCTGGAAGCAATATGCCAAAACCATAGTGGTTATCTCTGAGTGATAGACATGTGTGTGTTTTCCAGATTTTCCTTTACATTTACTCTTGTTTTCCCAACATTTTTAGAGGATTATACGCTATTTTAAACTATGAAAAAAGAAACATAAATTTTATCATTCTGCTGTGTTTTTATTTATTTATTTATTTATTTTTGAGGAAGATTAGCCCTGCGCTAACTGCTACCAATCCTCCTCTTTTTGCTGAGGAAGCCTGGCCCTGAGCTAACATCCATGCCCACCTTCCTCTACTTGATATGTGGGACGCCTACCAGAGCATGGTGTGCCAAGTGGTGCCATGTCCACACCCGGGATTCGAACCGGTGAAGCCCAGGCCACCGAGAAGCAGAACGTGCAAACTTAACTGCTGCGCCACTGGGCCAGCCCTCTGCTATGTTTTTAATATCTCTTAAATGAAAACAGCTGGTGAATCAAGTGGGAAGAGTACGTGACAAAGTTAGGAAGCTCTGATTGGAGTGTGACTAGGTTTGACAGATAAAATACAGAATGCTCTGTTAAATTTGAATTTCAGATGAACATTGAATAATATTTTAGTATAAGTATGTCTCATGAAATATTTAGGACACACATATGAAATTCAAATTTAACTGGGCATCCTATGTTTTTATGTGCTGAATCTGGCAGACAGAGGCTGCCTAGTTCTACCCCTGACTATTGGGTGACCTTAGATAGGCCAATTTACTCATTGTGTTTGTTTCCCTGTCTGACAAATGAGATGATTAAATTAGGTTAGCTTAAAGACCCCTTCTAGTGCTGAGGCTCTATGATTCTAACATACAAGATGCTATAGACCACCGAAGACCTGAAAGTGATTATTGTGTGCATATGCTCACGCTCTATCAAAATCTTTCTGAAGGCCACAAGATGTTTTGTGTAGTTGTCTTTTTTGTTCTTTTGAAACCACTTTTTCAACTAGACTAGGGATTTGATGAGATTTTTAGAAAATGTAAAATCTCATATTATGGGCATGTAGGGGATGCCAGGTACAGGCCTAGATCCCCCTTAAAAACCAAGGAACCCATTTCCCAGCTGCTAAGCTTGTTGGCTACCCACAGCTCCTAGCCAAGGGAGCTAAACATGCTCAGCGGTAGGCCCTCGTCCAAGTGCAGCCCACTTCCGGTGACAACTTAATGAGGAAACAAGCGCCTAGCCCAGCCCAGTTGCCTCAGTTCAGGGCTATCCCAGCTCCAGAGCTCCCTGTGAGATCCGCTGAGTGCCCTGCTGTGACTACCTCACAAGTTAACTTCTCCCACTTCCCTCACCCCTTTACAGATGCTTCTCCCTAGAAAACTCCCCAACAATCCACCTGCATACAAACTCTGCCTCAGAGTCAACTTCCTCTTCAAATATAAATTCAAATACATAAAATGTCAACTTTCTAATAACATACAGGGACAGATGAGATTTGAAATATGACCTATACATCCACTACTGCATAAATATCTAGAGATAATCAATATTAAGTACACTGAAATACTTATGAATACATAAATAAATTTGGTGGCGATGGGGAGATGAGGAAAGAGGATTTACAGCAATGTGCAAGAGGCCAAGATAAGAAATTACCAGAAACAGCCTGGTCCTGGGAATTTGAGGGACAGCCTTTCTAAGTGAAAGAATGACTGAGGCCAGGATTAAGGGACCAGAGACAGAACCTCAAAACTAAGAGAGGAAGATGCTGGCCTTGTGACACTGGGTAAAGATCACTGGACTGAGAGACAGGAGGCCAGGAACCTACTTCTCACGACAAACCCATCTGATTATAAATGATGAGTCATTTGTCTACTCTGGGCTTCAGTTTCTTTAGCTATAAAATGATAAGGTGGTGTAATAATATTTCCAAGTCTTATCCTGTTCTCAAAGAGCATCCTGCAATTATAATTTAAGATTGCCTGTCACTGACAGGCACTTGACAAGTTTTGTCTATTCAGTATTTGATTTAGAGAACTTTAGGGCTGTGTGTGTGTGTGTATGCCGGTGTGTGTGCTGGAGGAGGGGCATTGTGTTAACAAAGAAATTCAGTAGAGAAAATTAATATAACTTTATAATAACACTACATCAACCAAATACCATTTGAAAAGAATTTTTTTCCTGCTTCTGCAGTTTTATTCATTAGTTTCCATGTGTTTAAATGCAATAAATAGTTTTTTTATACCCATTTTGCATTTAAAACAATCAATCACCAATATTTCCAATGAAGCAAAAATCCTTAAACACGTCATCCAGAAGAAAATGCTGGAAAAAATTGAGATGACCTATTGGTAGAACTTTAGCTTTTCTTTAAACTGCCCTTGGGTGCTCTCTGACTTTATAAAATAATATCCACAGTAATACAAAAACATCATGACCCCATAAAGCCTTGTTTCCTAACACTTTGGCCCCAAATATGAGATCTAACTATCCTATGATTCCAGCGTGCCAGTAAGCAGTTACCATAGGCTGGATGAACCGAGACCTCAGCCTAGGCTAAGGGAGATTTGGAAGTGGGTGGAGGTTTGGGGCGGGTAGGTTAAGCAAAAGTTAGCCTAGAAAAACAGATCCACTCTTTCAAGTCCAAAGGGGCACTTGCTTGCTACTTCTGCTGTTACAGTCATTGCCACTACCATCAATGCTTGTGCCCTTCTTTCATAATTGACTGAGTGGGACACAATTCCTAAAAACCGACTTGGGCAGAGTAGGATTTCCTAGCGATGCCATTGCTTGGCTGGCACAGATTAATACTGGAAGGGCGTGTGTGGAACAGACACACGGAAGTTACCGACACCACACAGACAAATTCTTAAGTCAGTTCGTGAGTTCTTACTGACACTTCTCAGTTATTTACGCAAGATGTTTGAATCAAGTCACTCAGATCTCTTTCCCTGTTGTCCTTCCCTTAATTAATATTCCTGGGAAAAAACTCAAGTGCTCAAGCGTTTGTTTTCCCAGAAGCTGAGGAATGTTGACACAATTCCAATGCCTTTCATAATTACCGGAGATGCAAAAAAATGAATAGTTTATGATGCATGTCAACTTGCTAAATTGTTTCAGAAGACAAACTTTATTTTTCTAAGAACAAGAGAATACAAATAATTTACTGCAAGAAGAACACACTTGCACGCCCCTGTTTTAAAATTCAGCTTGGAGTCGTTGATAACAAACGTTAAATCCTAGACTTCTAAACAGCCCTACAATTATAAAGCTACTTTTGTCTTAAATTGTCTCAAGAAAATGCACATCAGTACTAAAGTCAAGTAGAGACAGTGTAACAAACTCAGCAGCTACATTCAGGTCAGAATAGGGTTACTATTAAACACACAGCAAGGCTAGTCTACACGGCAGGTAGAAAATAATTCAGTCAAAACACAGTTTCCAAAAAATTCTAGGTAAATGCTGAGTAAGTGGCTTAAATCCTGACCATTAATTACACATGGTAGTCTTTTTTTGCTTCCTAAGAATTCTGGAGATTAAAGGAAAAAACTATCTTTTCCACTAAAATATATTCTACCTTATAAAATAATCTAAGCCTCGGGGCTGGCCCCGTGGCCAAGTGGTTAAGTTTGCGCGCTATGCTGCAGGTGGCCCAGTGTTTCGTTGGTTCGAATCCTGGGCGCAGACATGGCACTGTTCATCAAACCACGCTGAGGCAGCGTCCCACATACCACAACTGGAAGGACCCACAACTAAGAATATACAACTATGTACCAGGGGGCTTTGGGGAGAAAAAGGAAAAAATAAAAAAAAATCTTAAAAAATAAATAAATAAATAAATAATCTAAGCCTCGTCTCCCATTTATTCATAGGAAACATTCTACTTAAGTGTCAAATAATTAGCATGTCTTCTGCCCTTCTTAATACCAATATCGTAGCCACTGAGGTCCTGTGTTTCTTGAACATGATCGCTTTCATTATTGTCTTCAATTCAGCTGTCAGAATTCATTTCTAAAAGCACTCTGCTCATTATGAATATGGGAGAGGGAAAGAGACAGTTTAATATCGTTATAATCAGAATAGATACCTCCCTTTTCTTAAATTTTATTTTCTCAACGGAAAATCCTTTATGGCCTTTTCAAAAAAATATATATTAAACTCCTCCAAAAATAATAATGATGATAATAATAATAATAGCTAACGTCTATTAAGCGTTTCTATGAACCAGGCTCTCTTCTAAGAGCTTTACAGATACTATCCTCGTTTTATAGTTAGGGGCACCAAGGCAGAGTCCTGAAGTCACTGGCCCAAGGAGGGTCACACAGCTAATATGCGGTGAAGCCAGGATTAGCAAACAACCCGTTTCCACAGCTGCATTAAGACTCAGGCAACTGCAAAGCAATTCGTGACAATTACCTGACACATCGAAAAACGTCTGTGCCCGTCCAGTCCCCGCACTGCTGACAGCAATGCACTCATAGGAGCCTTCATCGGACAAGGTGACCTTTTCAATATCCCAGTTCACACTGGCAGATTCTCTGGGGGAAGAAAATAGAAACCCTTTTAGTTACCAAAAAAAAGCAAGACCAACTTGAAAGCAGTGATGTCACCATTGAAGAAAATTAATTAAACCGCCAAGTTCTTTATAGCTTAAAATTATACACCTTTTGTATTTTAACCAGAAAGTTAAGCTTCTCATTTTCTGGAAATGCCTTGGTAATAGATATTTAATCCTTATTTTAAAAATTCCAACAATCCACAAAACAGACATCATCTTATTTCAAAATATGATTGAAATGTCATAAATATTTTCACAATTTTTTCTTACAATCATTTGTAGCTATCTATAACCTTTTAAACAGTCACGATACAGAAGAAATGAAAAGCCCACTGCAAAGTCAAGACACCTTCCACTGAAGTCTGAAAGTGGTGTAAGATAGAATACCTTACAGCAATGACTGCAGATTGGTCACCACCCAAACGAACCATACCCAGAATCAAATAACGACGAAGAACTTACTGAGATCGCGTGTATTTAGCACTAACCTAGAGTTTGTAAGAGAAAGTCAAGGCACAGGTGCCTATCATCAGAAAAGTAAGAAAATAAGCAAAGTCATTGTTCCATATACTTTAGTAACTGAGAATGTTCACTTCAGTAAACGTTATTTCCTTTCCATTGTGTATGCGCCAAGCACCAGTGGTCCTTATTGTCACATTCACAAGAAAACGGGATATGAGTTGATTCCATGCTGTACTGATCACCTAAGCTGTATCTTGAATGCTTAACAGCAGTGTACTAAGCCCAAGTGTACGGATGTCATTGTCTAGGAGGTACTGGTAGGTTCCAGGAAGGTAGGAGTTTGAAATACATACAGTCTTTCATGTCTTCTGCATTGCCTACCTCAGAGCCAAGCATATGTAGGATTCATCAAAAACTGAGACACATGGAAATTTCAGAACAGAAAGTGACAATTCTTCAAGTCCCCAGTCCCTTATTTTAAAAACAAGAAAGTTGAGATCCAGGAAGAAGGACAAGTAATTTGCTCAAACGCACATAACCAACATAAAGATTGCTGTAGAATATTCTTTAAAGTTATTCTTGTTCCTCTCTTGTTTATGAAAATTCTCCTTTTCACGTAGCCTTCTCAGTTGACATTAAGACCATACGACCATGATAAAGCTTTGAAGGGATGGCCTTTGGAATAGGGAAAGAACACGTCAAATAGAAATGTGTCCTGCTGCTTATGCAAACTAATCTCTCTTACATCCCTAGTGACCATAGCGACTCACATAACAAAGATTAAGTCACACGCTTCAAGTTATTAGGAAATCTAGGGCAGAGACGTGGGAGTGAATCAGGATGACGGTCTCAGTCCATCACCACCCAAGCCTAATTTTGTCCCTAGCCTCTCACATCCAAAGAGCTTAACATATGTCAGCAAGGCATGTCACATCTCTGGGCCACAGAGCTGGAAACATGAGAGAAAGCATTCTTGTGGCTTACCTCCCAGGAACTGTGTGGAATTAATGAATTAATGTTTATAAAGAATCTCAAGTGTCTTTGAAAAAATGTGACTATTTAAACACAAAACAGAATTATTTGATTTCATCAGTCAGTTATGTAGCTCCATCATTTGATATCCTGGTCGGTTATGCTGCTGGTTATTAAACATGCAGCTGAGTAAATCATCAAGATATACTATGTAAAAAAAAAAAAAAAGTAGCAGGAAATAATACAATTCAATCTTTAAATAATGGCAAATTTTCTAAATTTGTAATGAACATTCCTGCCATTGCTTTTGCTTCAAATGACTCCCATAAAGAGACTGTATAAGCTAATGCTGTCAAATATTTCACATCTCATGAAAATTTATGTTAATATTGAATTAACAGCATAGAAGTTTAGCAAAATGATTCCTAGAGTTTTCTGAATATGTAATTTGTTTCACGGTAAGTTAAAAACACATTTTCTAGAAATCATCCTCCAGTTTTCAAGGTCTACTTAATTTTTATCATTAGATTACTTATATTTGTCTAAAAAATTCTCCCATCTTCATAAGGAAAGCCGGTGCCCTCTTGCCTACTCCCATTGATTGCTATATGCAGTAGCCAGCCACACAGGCTTCGGCTCGACCTGTAGCCCCACCCCCAGCACACACCACTTCTCCCTGACCTCATTTCACCCCTCTTCTGGCTCACTGCACTCCAGCTCACTGGCTTCCTTCCTGTCTTTCTTTCCCACATGCTCAGTCCGATCCAGCCTTTGTGCATTTGCACTTGATGTTCCTGGTGTGTGAATGCTCTTCCCTGGATATCTGTATGACCATCTCTCTCACCAGGTCTTGGCTCACATGCCCCTTAGCCTGAATTTTAAAATTGCAACTTGGCCAAAAACACATGCACCCCACCCACCAGTATTACTGGTCCCAGTTAACCTGTACCGCATTTACCATAGCACTTATCAGATCCACTTATCATAATACTCTAATCAGACTCAGAGATATGTTTACCCTGAAGTCAATAACGCTTAAGCTTTGGGGCCTCTCATTTGCAAGGACCCCTCCAAAGTTTGGAAACTTTGCATTCACAACTATGTATTCTTTGTCTTCACAAGGTACTTTCAAGTTATATAAAAGTCACGTTCTATAAAACCTAAATCAACCTTTGAATGTATCCTGGCATTGATTATAGTAACAAATTACATTAGTTCTCTGTCTTCCTCCATTACAATATAAACTCCACAAGGATGCAGACCTGCGTCTGTTTTGTTCACTACTACATTCCATGACGATGGAACAAATAAATGAGAAGTTCCAATGAAAAAGTACATTGAAATAAGTATCTATTTGTATTTAGATGTTTAATGCTATATATTATTACTAATAACAACATTTACACACTTTAAATACTGGTCTACTCCAAGCGTAACTCCGTTTCTGACAAAGCTCAAAGTAAAGGGCAGAAGACTCTCAACGGAGCAGGGAATTCGGCCGGGCTGCAGGTAGTATCCTGGCGTTTTCCTTGGCATTGTAACTTTGGGAGCATCTAGGAAAAAAAGAACAAGGGCAAGAAGGTCACGATGATATTGGGTACTCCCTGTTAATCCCCTCAAAAGCTACATACTTAAATTATTCCAGTAAATCCTCTGCATTCCAATTAATCTGTCACTAAAAATCACTTTAAATATCTTTGCTCAAAGCTTATTAATTTCTGATATCTCCATAGACACTTTACTAAAGCATTTTCATTGAATCTAAAACTCCATTGATGTTGACACAGCATTATTTTTTGTACCACCAAGACAGAAAAAAAGCTACCAGATAATTAGAATACGTCAATTGTAGAACACATTTTGATTTCAAAAATGTAAATATATGAAAAGAATCCACATATCTTTGAATTAAATTCATAGGGTGATTGTTTTCCCAAAAGGAATGAAAAAATTGATTTTTAAGAAGCCAATAAACTTTGTAGTATTCAATTTAGGGGCTGAGACAACTAACTTTGAATACTGCATATGAGGAAATATTGAGGCTGGTTCTATTTGCACCATTCTCAACTATTAAATAGCTGTAGAGTGGTTCCTGAATTCTCCAATCGCAACCTTATGTATAGATGATAAAGTGTTGTCCCTCCATCCAAAAGTACAACATTAGAAACAATCCTTGAATCTATTTGTCTGTCTGTGGTTCCAGCTACAGTTCTAAAGTTTTGATCAGAGTTCAGCCAACAGCCTTAAGAAATAGCTCAGTGATAGACAAATTGAAATGCTACCTGATACCCCCAAATACTCCCTAATCTGTGATCTCATCTCTCTATGTATGATGTATATTTAAGTAACTAGCTTACTAATTAACTAAACAACTTAATAAATAAAGGCAGAATCATCACCAGTTATTTACAGTGAATTACTGTTCACAATGTAGAAGTTTTTGTTCTTAGCCCATTTAGCCAATTTTGACAGCTTAATCAAACATTAAACACACATGCCAGGCTGTTTTAGGGGGAGTAAAAGCACCAGAATTTCCCAGTTCCAGTTCTTACATTGACTGAAGTAGTCAAAATTTTCAGAACTGCAATCCATGAGACTTAACATGAAACTTTGGATGTGCTTTATATGGTTAAGAAAAAAATGTGTTACCTAAGAGTAAATGCCCATCAATTTGGTAACTCAGTGGTAATGTGAGGATATTATTTTTTACTTTATAGTCCATTCTTTACTTACAGGACCACAAAAACCCTCTTAAGCTATCAATACATGTTGAATAAAATGATGTCTCACCTGGGACAATACTAGAGAAGGAAACACTTGATACCCTCTGGAATAGATAATCATCCTTATCATAGCCTGTTACTTTGAGAAAGAAAGCTTCACTTGGTGGTATAAAGTCAGAAATATTCCATATGCCATAAGGTTTTCGATCTGGGTAATATTTAACAGGAATAGTCTTAAGAGAACTGCCCGAGATACTCAGAAGTTCAAGACGATCTACTCTAGCTGGAATGGAAATTCCAGAGGTATTCAGCAGCACATAGGTAGGTATTCCTACAGGAGAAAGAGTTATTATTATTTACAAGTAACATGCAATTGAGGTTACATATCAAATAACTTTTTGCATTAGAATAACAGATAACAAGTACCATAAGTATGAGTACTACACTCGATCTTACAAATCATTGCCTAATTGTAGAATCTTTTCTACATAAAAGACAGTATGCTCATGATCAGAGAAATTTAGGAAATCCTAATTATTTTTATTTTTATTTTTTTTCCTGAGGAAGATTCACCCTGAGCTAAAGCCTGTTGCTAATCTTCCTCTTTTTCTATATGAGTTACCACCACAGCATGGTCACTGACACAGGAGTGGTGTAGGTCCATGCCCAGGAACTGAACCAGGGCCACCAAAACGGAGCCTGCTGAACTTAACCACTAGGTCACAGGAGCTGACCCCATAGTATTTTAACAATGTTTATATGTAGAAAAATTAGAATTGTGAATATTGTGTTATATGATGTTTGATTATATGAATATTTAAAAATTCACTATTTGTATCTGTCCAGTAACTACAGGAATAAAAAAAAATAAGCAACAACCACATAGAAAAAAATTGAGAGTCATGGTAGGATTGAGCTGTCTTTTTAGCTGTAAAACTATAAATAATGAATAAATAAAATATGCATGAATAAAATAAGAGGAAGAACAAGCTTTAAAAATCAGCAATAATTTCACCTTTGAACATACAATGACACATGGTGTCTTTAATTTTTTAGCTATTTACAGACACACAATCCACATTTTCCCCTTGACAACAAGGCAATTTACAGATGTTAGCAAGAAAAAGTCTCAGGATCTAGGTCAGTAGTTTTTAAAGTTTAGTAAGTTTAGCAATCAATTGAGGTGGATCATCAAAGTGCATATTCCTCGGCCCCACCTTCTGTGGTTCTAATTCAGGAGATCTGGGGAGGAGCCCAGGAATCTTAATTTTTGGCAAGCTCCCTAAGTAACTTCAGTATCCCAGGTCTTAGCACTACGCTTTGAGAAAAAGTGACTAGGTCAAGAGTGCAACCACATTTAAAGTAAAAATGCTACGTTTCCTAATTTTGTTGAATATTACAAAATTATAAAATCACAGACAGTCTGCGAAATATTCTGCACTCAGATATCTACTATTCCAATTTAAGTAATATGCACATACAAACCTTGCACTGGTCTACTGACTGTCTTTTTGAAGTCCAGGGTGGGCTTTCGGGAAAAACCAGCTCGGAAATCAATCGTACTGAGGCCAGTGATGCGAACAGAGTGCCTTCCACTGCTAGAAGTCTGAAAAATGTTTAATAACAAACCTCATCAGCAGTTGATCCAGGATGCCGGTCACGCTAAATACTAACCAGTGTGGGAAACTACAGAGTGTTTCATTAGGATTGATGTCCAATAATTGAGGCTCTGATTTGGGTGTTCTAACCTTAACCATGATTCTATACCTTAAATGCAAGTTTTATAATACACATCCCAGGGGACTGCTCTAAAACACAATTCAGTAATATATTGCATGCCCAACGATAAAAGATACAGGTTTTTAGTCACCAGTGAATAGATCTGAAGTACAGCTATAAAAGCTCCATGAGGACATGGACTTGCTTTGTTCACTGTGGTTCACATGGTAGATGTTCAACAAATATGGATGAAATGAATCAACGATTAAATCTTCTCCCCTAAACATCATCCAGGTTGATTCTGGAAAATATTTCCCTTCTCTTTGCCTCTGGGAAGATACAGGCAAGACAAGCATGAGAGCTGACCATTATCTAGATTCCAGCCAACTGGCATCCTCAGCTGGCATGTCCCAGTCAAGGTACTCGGTGTTGAGACACAAATGTGAGTAAAACATGGTCCTCACCCTCTAAGAGCTCACAGCCAGTGAGGGAGGCAGATGGAGAAATAGAAGTCTTTAATATGATGCAGTGACAGATACATAAAATGTACATAGAAATACATAAAAGGAACATAGATTACCCTGTAGTTCAGCTAAAACCTCCTAAAAGGGATGATGGCTGGACTAAATATTGAATGATAACTAAGCACGGAAGTGACCCATATGTGCATAAGTTAGTAATTTGGATTAGGGCCACAGGATCAAATAATAACATTAATGTTTACCGGGCACTTCCCAAGCCATTGGCTTGTTTAATCCTCATTACAATCCTATCAGATATATATCATCATTATCACCACTGTACAGATGAGGAGCTAGAGGCACCAGGTCATTAAATAGCTTGTCCAAGTTCACAAGCTTTCCTAACTGCAGAAGTGGGGTTTTAATCCAAAGGTCGGGCTCCAGGATCTTCACCACAGTGCTTCCAGGGGCAAAGTCAGTCAGAGTTCGCCTCTACCTCAGTAGCTCTCAAAATAATGATCTGAGGACCACCTATATCTACACCTACACAAAATCACTCAGGTTGTTTGTTAAAATGCAGACTTCTGAGCTCCAGCCCAGATTTATTGAATCAGAATCTCTGATCAGCAGAGTCTAGGAATCTGCATTTTAAAAACCACCGAAGGCTTACGAACAAGAATTCACCATTATTTTATTACACTGATCACCGAGATTCTGTCTCAAAATAAAATGATTGCATGATAGCAGCATTTAAGTAGAAGTAGGAAATGGGAGTGAGAGAAAAACATTGAGATGATAACCAGGGCACCAAATATGGAGCTCAATCTCAACACTGAGAAGCACATATTTAAGTATTAGAGCAGTGTCAGAATGCACTAGAAATATATATATATAATTTTCATCTGGAGAACAGGCAGATGAAGCCACACCGTAATTAAAGATATGCCACCTCCAGAGCTCTGCAATCTACACAGCATTCCCCTCATCACCGTGGCTCATCATCTGGCAGTAAAGACTGGAAAGAGGAGCTATGTCCCTGTTGCTACCTTGTTTATCCTCATTGAGCAGAAGCTACAAGAACTCAAAGGAAAGAAAAAAGAAAGTGAGAGAAAAGAAAAAACGACATCATGAAAAAAGCATTGTTGTATTCTTAGCAAAAATGACGCTGCTAATTACTGTAATTAACGCTGTAATTATAGGGTTACAAAGGATTGTATGTGTTAGCATAGAGGTCTCAGTACCACCACTTATTCCATTATTCCTAAAGGAGAATGTGTTGTGGATTCCACATAACAGATGGAAAAAAAAAAAAGAACACCATGGATTGTCATCCAATTGTAAATTGGGGATTTCCTACAGGAGTTATAAAAAAGCTTGCTTAGTCTAATTTCAACTGCTTTTTAGCTCATGTAAAGCTGTATAAGACACTATTGCCTACTGATTTCATGTGAGGACAATTAGAAGGGTCAATTATGATGAGTTGATTTATATTTATTCACTGGCACCATATGTTATTGCTAGCTGCCTTGCTATGCCTATGATAAAACAGCCGCTGAGGCCACCAGAGGCAAACATGACACATAATTTGCCAAATGACTGCCATCGAGTGCTAGTCATCTGCCAAGTGTTCTGTGTACAAACCAACTGACAAAGAATCCGTTTCAAGAGTGGTGCTTAAGATCAAAGTGAGAAAATTAGAAATTACCCAAGTGTTTGAAAATATGGCATCCTCTATTGTCAAACAAAACATTAAAAATAAAGCAAAGTTGATAAATAGGGAGCTTCTTACAACTTCTATAAAATTACTGTAAAATAAATTAATTTCAATCCTTAAAATACCTCACTGATTAACAAAGTATGTAGAAATAATGGCGTAGGTTTACTATTTCCCTGAGCAGTGCTAAAAATATGAAGGATGGTAGGTTAAATCACAAAATATTTTATGTTTCTAGATTATACTACAAACAGTAAGAATGTCTGCAAAGAATTTAAAAGGGTTTGGAAATAAAAGATATTTCCAAGTGAGTCCGTTTTTATGCACAACTATATCCACTCTGGATTAATCAGGATAATGGGGGCAAGGATGTCACAAATACACCAAAAGTGTGGTTTAAAAATATAATGAAAAGAAAAAAATTCAAACTAATTTAGTTTAAAATGACCTCTAATATTCATGCATGTATGCATGTATCATTCTCTTAAAAAATTGTTCTATTTGGACAATATTTTAAGAACACAAAACGTCACATTAAATTTCTTCATGAGAAAATGTCAACAGTTTATTATTTTAGTCTGTTTTATTAAAGTAAGGTATTATTTTAGTCTGTTTCTTAGCTGAGCTTCCTTTTTCAAATATTAGCACAGTAGGAACAAAAAAGTTTTATGTATAATGATGGTAAAATTAATCAGTAAATGAAAAAAGGAGAGAGACGTAGTAACACATACAAAATGCATTCTTTATAATAAACTAAGTCTTTTACATAAATTATCACTTTAATCTTCACAAAAGCCCCTGTGAAACAGTCCTATTTTTATCTTCATTTTACAGATCAGAGAGGTTAAGCCACTTGCTCAAAGTTACAGATACGGCAGGTGGCACAGCTGGGATGTGAACTCACTGAGGCTCCAGAAACCGACCTCGACAGCTACCCCATGCATTTCTCACAGTTATCTCAATAGATTCAATTCGCTGGTTTCAAGGTAAAGGTTGAAATACACTGAACTACTCTACATAATAGAAGAGTAACATGGAACTCCTGAGCCTACACAGAGGAGAGAGGCAGAGATGAAGTGGCAGGAAGGAGGAGGGGCAAGGAGAGAGCAGAATCGCACAACGTGCTTCAACACATGCCTCCAAATCTACAGGCAAGTCTACTGAACTCAAAGAAAGACTGTTGTTAGTGGGTCTCCTTGTGAGATTTTTGAAGGGGCTGAGCTTTGCCCTGTATCAAAGCACAAAGAGTCAGAATTGACACACAAAAAACTGGAAGGCAAGAAGATCATAAAAAAGTAAGCTTCCAGGAAACTCTAGAAATGTTGAGAGAAGGCTTTGGAGTCTCACATATTATGGACATAGTGGGGTTGGAGGAGAACTAAATAATACGAAGGTCTTGGAGGGGAAAAGAAAATTCAACTAATTCTGTAACTGAGTCAAGCAGAGAGATAGTCCAGCTACATATTTCTTCCCCCCCTTCCCTTCCAATTATATCAGCCATCTTAGTATCATTTTCCATATATGTAAAAAAATTAGCAAGATCAAAATTACTGACTTAATGTTTTTGTATTTGGTCTTTATATCATGTAGATTTAAACTGTACATTATTTTAAAATTATAATTTGGCTTGAAAAAGCATCTATCTGCCACATAATATCTAGAAGTAGCACTCCTGCACAGAGCCATCCTAAAACCTCATGGCTTGTGTAGTTAAAAAGAGGGAAACTTAGGAGAAGCGTCATGGCTCCAAGCATAACAGGAAATTTTCTAGACACTAGACACTGGACAGGGTTTGTATGGGGTGGAAATTCTGAGAGTTGTATTTCAATAGTATATTTATTTATACAATTTTTAAAAGTTCATAATGAGAGACATTACTACTCTTAGTCACACTGGTCAGGTTGTGAAACGGTCTGTATCAGGAATACACAGGCTGCTGCAGTGCAAGCAGAGTTGAGGCAAAACTAGATAACTACTGGCATTTTAAATGGTAAATAGGTAGCCTTGATCCACAAAGCAGTAAGAGAAAAGAAGAAGCAGAGTGGACCAGACGCTAGGTTTCTGAACTGGAGCGAGTCTACAAGGAATGAAGGAGTAACTGTCTGAAGTACCATGGAGCAAGCACCATGGAGAGCTCCAGGGAAACCGAGTTGCTCCTCTCTCTTCCCGGTCAGCTCTACTGCAGGTGGATCTACTTCTTAAAGAACGAAGGGCTATTAAAAACCTCTATATTGGAAGTCCCTCAAGGCAATAACTATATCATATTCAGCATCTACAAAGTATTACTCAATAGGCACTTAACACATGTAGGTTTAATAAATGATACTAAAGCCATCCAAATGCCTAACATTGGTGCTTTTTCTTAGATTCCCCTAGAACTAGCTACTGTCAGATTCATCAAGAATTATTCGAATTGCCCTAGAAGCATTATGCAAAGCATGTTCACACATCATCTCATCAAATTCTATTACATCCAAAGATGACTTTATAACATCACAAAGAAACTGAGGCTCAAAGAAATAACTCACTTAGGTTTAGACAGCAAGTTAAATGGCAATTATTCCAAGTTCAGTACTCTTTCTATAGTACTTAAGTCTATTTGCAGCATTTTAGGAAACAATCTCCAGGTTGACTTGGATTCTGTGGCATAGAAGACAATAATACCCTGCAACTATTCATCTGCCATTCTACATTTCTAAACACACTTTCATTTAGGTGAGGTCAGGTTAATAGAGTGTTGGTAAACTGCTCTTTGGAAAATGAAAGCCATAATTTTTGGCATTTGCCTCCAGGGCTGATTTCAAGCTCCCTACATGATGTCACTGAACACGGACTTGGGAAGAGAA
Source organism: Equus quagga (assembly GCF_021613505.1). NCBI lineage: Eukaryota > Metazoa > Chordata > Mammalia > Perissodactyla > Equidae > Equus > Equus quagga. Next base: position 19,802,962 of record NC_060279.1, on the reverse strand, counting down.
AGTGCATAATTGACTCTCCATGAGCTATTATAAGCCAGCTTCAGCACATCAGTAGGCTATGATAATAGTTCCGGAAGATGAGTTAAAAAGGCAGTGAAGTGCATCTGTCGCTGAGAGAGATGTCTGTCTCATCCCAGAAATGACACAATAAATTCCTTCTTTTTTTAAATTAATGCACATTCTCTAGTCTTTTCCTCCACTAAAGGAACTGAAGAGGCTGCATGTTGTAAATTATGATGGAGCCCCCCACCCCCCCACCATCAGCCTGGGTTCCTGAGTCACTGTGTGAAGTAGAACACCCTGTCGACCCCCAGAGGACACGGAACATGAGTGAGGAATTAACTTGCTCGTATTAAGCCAGTGAGAATTCCTCCTAGTACTAAACGTCAAGCCTGCCCTGTTATAAACTGAATTAAAAAGTGATGGATAGAGCTGGCTTTCACTTCTTTCTCCTAAAGAGTTTCACTGTTTTATAAAATAATAAATAAACCGCAAGTGGAAAAAAACTTTTGTGTATCCACATTAAGAGAAAGTATAGATACAGTTTACATGTATTCAGGAGAATAAGAATAACTAATATACTTAACTTTACCATTCATGTGTCAGAAACTGTTTAAGCATTTTACCAACACATAATTTAATTATGACAATATTAAGTAGGTGTTATTTCCTCCCCATTTTTCTCAGACTTAAAGAAGTTAGATAATTTCTTCGAGGTCAAAAAAGATATTAAGTAATGGATCTTGAATTAAAATTGATGCTCAGCTTCAGTGGTGCTGGGAAAACTGGACAGCTGCATGCAAAAGAATGAAACTGGGCCACTTTCTCATACTATATACAAAAAGTAAACTCAAAATGGATTACAGGCTTAAACGTAAGACCTGAAACTATAAAACTCCTAGAAGAAAACATATAGGGTAAACTCTTTGACGCCAGGCTTCGCAATATTTTTTTGGATCCATCTCCTCAGGCAAGGTGAACAAAAGCAAAAATAAACAAATGAGGCTACACCAAACTAAAAAGCTTTCGCACAGCAAAGGAAATCAACAACAAAATGAAAAGGCAACCTACTGAACTGGAGAAGATATTTACAAATATTATATCCAACAAGGGGTTAATATCTAAAATATATAAAGAACTCAGACAACTCAATAGCAAAAAAACAATCTGATTAAAAAATGGGCAGAGGAGGGCCTGGCTCAGTGGCATAGTGGTTAAGTTCGCACCTTCTGCTTTAGCAGCCTGGGGTTTGCTGGTTCGGATCCCAGGTGTGGACCTGCACGCCATTCACCAAGCCATGCTGTGGCAGCATACCACATACAGAATAGAGGAAGATTGGCACAGATGTTAACTTAGGGCCAATCTTCCTCACACACACACACAAAAAGGCAGAGGACCTGAATAGACATTTTTCCAAAGAAGATATACAGATGGCCAACAGACAAATGAAAAGATGCTCAACATCACTAATCATCAGGGAAATGCAAATCAAAACCACAGTGAGATGCCATCTATCAGAACGGCTATCATCAGAAAGATAACAAATAACAAGTGTCGGCGAGGACATGGGAAAAAGGGAATCCTTGTCCACTGTTGGTAGGAATGTAAATTGGCATAGTCACTATGAGAAACAGTATGGAAGTTCCTCAAAAAATTAAAAATAGAACTTCTACATGATCTAGCAATTCCACTTCTCAGTATTTACCCAAACAAAACAAAAACACTAATTCAAAAAGATATATGTATCCCTATGTTCATTGCAGCATTATTTACAATAGCCAAGATACAGAAGCAACCTAAGTGTCCACGGATAGATGAATGGATAAAGAAGATGTGGTGTATATATATATACACAAAGGATTATTACTCAGGCTAAAGAAAGAATGAAATCTTGCCACGTGCAACAACATGGATAGACCTGGAGGGTATTATACTAAGTGAAACAAGTCAGAGAGAGAAAGACGAACACTGTATGATTTCACTTATATGTGGAATCTAAAAACCAAAACAAATGGACAAACAAAACAAAATAGAAACAGACTCATAGACACAGGAAACAAACTTATGATTGCCAGATGTGAGGGGGGTGGGAGTTTGGGCGAAACAGGTGAAGGGGATTAAGAGGTACAAACTTCCAGTCATAAAGTAAATAACTCATGCAGATGTAATGTACAGTGTAGGAAATATAGTCAATAATATTGTAATAACTTTGTATGGTGACAGACGGTTCCTAGACTTATCATGGTGATCATTTCGTACTGTATATAAATGTCAAATCACTGTGTTGGACACCTGAAACTAACATAATACTGTATATCAACTATATTTCAATTAAAGAAAAGCATGGAGCAATGGAATTTTTATATAATGCTGGCAGGAGTGTAAACTAGTACATCAACTTTGGAAACAAATTTGGAATAGTCTGGTCAAGTTAGAAATTCACATATTCTACCAAATATGATTCTACTCCAATTGTACACTCCAGACAAATGCATGCTCGATTACCCTAGGATACATATGTTGGTCATATTGAGAAAAACTGGAAACAACCCAAATCTTCATCAAAAATAAAATAAAGAATTAAATTGTATATTCATGAAATGGCATAAATACAGCAAAGAAATGGACAAACTATGTATTTGAATCTAAAATATATAATGTCAAGTAAAAGCCAGACACACAAAATATATAGTGTATGATTCCATTGCTATAAAGATTAAAATTGGACAAAACTAAACTACACTATTTGTAATGCATAGATGGATGCTAAACTTAATCAAGCAAGGGACTGATTGCCACAGGATTCAGAGTAGTGGCATTTTATAGAGAGTGAGATGTTATGGGGAAGGGACATTTGGGAACAATTTCTGAGATTCTGACAATGTTAAATATTGTGACCTGGGAAATAGTTATACAGCATTCACTTTGTGAGAACTTGTTTAACTGTTTGTGTTTTGTTTCGTTACCCTTTTCTATTTATGTATTACATATCCTAATTTAAGAAAGAAATGGTTAAAAAAATGAGAAAATGCAAAAAAAACTCAAAACAGTAACTGCCTTTGAGAGCTGATTAAAATGAAATTCAATATTTAAAAAACAAATAAATAAAATAAAATAAAATAGATGCCCAGCTCTTTTCAAAGTATTTGCTTTAATGACATACCATTCTTTACAAATTAAAGAATATGATGGTTTCATATTTTGATTCGATTAATCAAATATTTATTGAGAACCAACTGTGGGCTAAGCATTGTGCAAGAAACAAAAATATAAGAATGCCAGCTAGATTCAAATACAATCATTTTATTAGGCATTGTATGTTTAGAGAAATGCACTATAAGGAGAGAAATGTACCCAAAGCATAGAGTAAATTCTATTTAAATATATGTACACACTCACACACATATACATATACATTTATATATACACAAGTATATGGCTATCTTCTTTTAAAAAAGGAAACAATCCATTTGGTTGACAATCTGATTCTGGCAGACCAAAATAACTGGGAAATTTTCCAGGAAAAAGTCTACTATAAAGCATTCCATTGACCCAAATGGAAAAAAAAAAACATTGAATTAATGCCGCACCTAATCCATTTAAATAACACACCTGGTGTAGTCTTCAGACTTGTTCAAAAGAGCCACCAGGTGAGAATAATTGGAGGCCAGCACAAAAATCATCTTGTGTGGTCCTCTGTAGACTCGAGGTTTATTTAACTATGATTCCTAAACAAGCTTACGCCACTTGAGTATGATTTCTAAAATATCCTTATCCTTAGAAAATGCATTAGTAGGCTCTGGCAACCAACATAACTATCTAAAACCAAAATATTTCTACTAGTCTCAGAATCTCAATATAATCACATGGTTGGGTATACTCCCTTCCCTACTTAGGAGATTATATAAGGACAGTTTATCCAAATCTACTTAATGGAAACATCCCCCAGGGGATGTGTTAAATTACAGGATCACACTGATAATCCTAGACTAATAGAAACAGTTTGTACCACCTAAACCCAGTGGGTGCTGACAATTATTTTAATGTCTTTGCTGGGAGTTCCCCCTTAAGGAGAAGAGGACAAAATTTGGCCAGCAAGTTTCTGTGGTTATGTTCAAATACTCTATGCATGGAAAATTTATATTGCTTCTCAGAAATAAGATCCAGGATTTGTAGCTTCCCCACAAATGGGAATTTAGGAACATAAAACAACCTTCTCTTTTGTTTTTAAGAAAACTTCACATTCTTTTCAGCTCCCTCTTTTTAACATGCTTTTACCTGCATCAGAGGCAACCTAAAACATCTGAGTCATTTATATGAACTATACACATGAATTAACTCATTGTCTCTGTTTAGTAAAAGTGTTTTAATAAGTTACAGAAAAATAAGTGCCAAGATTTCAGAAGGAAACTACAGCAGAAAGGAAACTGCCATTCTCACAGCATTTTGAATCACGGGGAAATTAAAGTGTTCTGTGCCAGTACACCAACTATAGGTTAACTAAATCAACTCTTCTATCTGCTTCCTTGGATACCATCAGAATAAATGTATCAATTTTTTTGGAGGGGGGAAGATTGGCCCTGAGCGAACATCTGTTGCCAATCTTCCTCTTTTTGCTTGAGGAAGATTGTCCCTGAGCCAACAGCTGTGCCAATCTTCCTTTATTTTGTATGTGGGATGCTGCCTTAGCATGGCTTGATGAGCAGTGTGCAGGTCTGCACCTGGGATCTGAACCTGCAAACTCCAGGCTGCCAAAGCAGAGTGCGCGAACTTAACCACTATGTCACTGGGCCAGTCCCAATGTATCAATTTTTATTCATGATGATTTTATATAGTTCTTTCCCAGACATCATGGCATATACTAGTGACAAAATCTGGTCTATAGTAAAATAGGAAAAGAAAATCTGTGCAGAAATAAATATGCTATAATGGGAAAGATAATGCAAAAGGGAGGTGCAGAAAAATTGCCATAGAAAGCCACAGGGAAAAAAACATTCTAGATGGAAAAAGTCAGAAAAGGCTTGATGAAAGTGTTGCCACGTGAGCTTTAGGGGATAGTTATGAGGCATTCTAGGAGAAGGAACAGCTCTGGAGAAAGCATGGAGCAAGAGAAGTCATAGGAAAGAGGGTACAAGACAGTACAAAATTCTATTTGACTGGAGTGTAAAGGCAAGTGATGGAAGAGAACTAGAAAGACTGGTTGAAGCTCAGCTGTGGTCCTTGAATACCACGCTAAGGTCAAATAATAGATAGACTGCTCTCCATACTTGGGATAAATATTATGAGAAACATTCAAGAAGCCATTATTAATTCTACTGATAGGGCAGACATTTTCCAGATAGCAAAGTGCACAAGAGATAGCACCAGGGATATGCTATCTAATCTCAGACATTTCTCTTCATGAGAAAGCACACATGGAAAACGTTATCATTCATTAGCCATTCAAAAGGGAGATCCAAAGTCGGCAGCAATCTTTATGTCAGTAGGTTCAGCTCAATTCCCTTTGCATCAACCTGATACCTTATTTTCGTATTTCATGTAGGAGCAAAATAGGTTTATTATCTTTAAATGGAATTTTAACACTTATCCTTTGTTTAGTTATGACTAATTGTACTCCAGAAATGGTGCAACATCAGAACCAGAGGCTTTCTTGGTGAGGACTAGATACAAATTTAAGATAATATGATAATAGACGCTGTCTTTTTATTGTCTTCTTAATTATAACAGATTGAGCTTAGAGACTTGTCTGAACAAAGGTCCCACCACCTCATCACCTTATCGTCTCACTCTTCACTCACAGACTGATCCTCGGTGCTTTTCTGTCCTAATCATCAATTAAAATGTGCTTAGTGCCCATTAAGTTTCAGGGAACACTGCTAAGAACAGACACTCAGTAAGCGTGTATTGAACGGATGACTGAATGAGTTAGGCACAAGATAAAACAACAGATGTGCAATATCCCTCTTCTGGCCCAGAGTTTTACTAGAGGAGATACCACTGGTAGCAATCAAAATCACCTGTCAAAGGGGTGCAAATACTTTACAATAAGTTGCTAACAATACGGAAGAATGGCATCACTTGTACGTATTTCACAATCAATAACTTAATGTCCTACGCAGAAAGCAAGAACGAATTGCCTAAGCGGACTTGCTAGCTCAGGACACTGCTGGCTTAGGTCACACTTAAAGTGTCTCGGGAAAAAGGAGACTCAGAACTTGTTATACTCCTTCCCACTGTGGTCACAGACAGTCAGACCCAACACTAGTCATATTTTGGGCAAGGTGGTCAAAATGAGTATAAGATCAAATTTGGCCACATTTATTTAAAATACAGCAGCAGCAAAACACTTCATCATTGTCAACCTAACGCACTCAATAAATATTGAGCAACTACTATGTGCAAGGAACTGGGTGAACAAAACAGGCAGATGGAACCATTTCTGGTCCATTCAGTAAGAAATACCGGACTTTATTTCCCATTGCCTTTTCACCTATACCCTTCTCCCATATTATCCACCTCCAAAAAAAATCCATATTACAGTCTCTATTTTCTCTACAAGGCTGAGAGTTCTGAGAATAAAGGACTGATATTCTACAATTTGAATGGAGTTACAATGGAAACTTTTATTCTTTAAACTGGAAAAATGAATATAAGGTATTCTTTAAAAAAAAGAAACCGACATGCAAAAACGGCACCGCAAATTTCTATGGTATAACACCTCCAGGCACTTTCACAGCAGCTCTCTGATTTGAATCATGAGCCCATTAATCCCATCTTTTGTGTAGGGAAGCTGAGAGAGCAAAAGAGTAAACAATGCCAGGGATGTCTTCATTTATGTTGTCCCAGAAGGGTTCCAGAGCAAGTTGGTTTTTGGGGAAGTGCAGAGGATGCTTACAGGAAGAGGAGAAGTGATACAGGAAAAGGAACACAGCCAACAGCCAATAAGGGGTGTGCTTTTAATCCCGCTCTCACTGCCGCGACTGGAGCTTGTTCCTGCAGGGGCTGAAAGCTGCTCCTGAGAGGTTTAATTCTCTGCCAGAACAGCCTTCTCCTGTTCTGGAAAAAAAATCTCTCAGACACAGAAATGCAGATACTGGAGTTGGAAGTAGGCCAGAGCACACTGAAAAGTCTCAGAAATATATGCAAGTCACTCAGAACATCTACTACCGTGGGTCACATAATTTGCAGCAGCACGAGATCTCAGATGTATGGCATCCCGAATTTCGGGTGTAAGTTCTTTCCTCCATATTGCCAAAATACGACGCTTCTTAGAGTGAATATACACTACTTAATGTAATTCTAGGATACAAATACCATTTTGTGTTAAAGTAAACAATGAATGTAGATCCACCAAATAACAATAGCCAACAGAACTTGAGAGCTTACTTTGTAATAGGAACTACGCTAAGTATTTCATTTGTATCATCTTAATTTAATTCTCAGCACATTCTATGAAATAAAGCACTGTTACTGCCATTCCTACATTACAGAGGAGGAAAGCAAGGCACAAAGAAGTTATAGTCCCAGGGCAACACAGATTTTAAGCAGTGGTGTTGAGATTCAAACCCAAACACCTCACACCAGAGCCCATTCCCCTAACCATTATTCTCTACTGGCTCCGTCTCTGATTTTTTGGAGGCAGGAGGTGGATAATATAACTCAATCTACAGATTTGACTATAGGAAAACCATCTGAGAAGTTTAAGTGAATTTTGCGGTGGCATGAATGCCTTTCATGATCGTCAAAACAAAATCACTCCAAATTCATGTGATCGAGACACCTCCTACAAATGCACTATGTATATTGCTTTTTAGTAAAAGCAGTCTCTATGATTGCAAGAGAAGATATCCATAAACTATTGTATACACTTTATAAAACATGCCGACATCAAAATAAAATAAGAAATAGACTTTGTAAACTAACAGTACCTTCACTGTCCACATTCCAGCCTCAGGCTCTTTAACATTCACCACCTTGGCAGAGTTCTGGATATTTAATAGCTCATTCAGGCCAAATCCCTTTTTTATCAACTTCCCTGAAAGACAGACATAAAGGTAATGAGTGTAATCTTTCTTTCAGTTGGGTATTTTAGCTGCATACATTTCCAGTCTAAATCACCTCATAGACATTTGTACCTATAGCTCAAAACATCATTTTATTTATATCTAAAATATACTTAATTATAGGGTTTCTGGACATTGGAATTGAAGTAACAGATTCCCATTTGTCATGCTGATTTAATCTTAAAATGAGAGTAACAATTGGCAGACTGTAATCATACTTCCCAAGCCAGTCTAGATAAGCATTATTATGGCTCCTGAGAAGTTATGCAAAGTCACTAGAGATATTTAGATTTAAGAGATGGCAAAAACAGTAAACCAGAATACATGTCTTTTTGGAGATCACTCAAGGTATTACTAACATGAAGCCCTGGATACATCTTTGCACAAAGTGCAAAACCTTAACCAGTTTTCCATGAAACACAGAAGAAGGCTTTATTGTCACAGGAATAACTAAAGGGGGCAGTGTAATGAAGTAGCATGATACCACCTCCCCTTGACCTGAGATCTATCTAACGTATCTAACAGATGAAATTTAAAGAGGAAGAAAAGCAAATCTAGAATTAAACCATAGTTTCATTTTTCATTTCACTCTCGGTTCTTCTATGGACTACTTCTGCAGTTACATAAACAAATCAAATATAAGAATACCATGTTTGCGTCAAAAGCTTCAGAATCATTGTAAATGACTTTTAAAATCTCAATGTCAATGTCAATGATTTTTAATTAGTACAAACATAATGCAATGGGTATAGGTCCTTTTAAGTATACAAGTAGTGAAAAACACAAATCTTTCCTGGGTAGCATGGATGTTATCAGAGTGGAATGCTCCTCCAACAGACAAATCCACTCATAAGGCCAAACCTGTAGAAGTCTTGAAAAACACGTTTTGTTTGTTTTGTCAATTTCAATTTGATTGCTAGTGTGGATGTGGCCTTTGAGGACAATTTCATATGTTGTTTTCTTTTAGGTATTAGTTATTTTCCAGGCTTCAAATTAAGTAAAGGAAGAAAGGCAGTTACTCCCTCCATATTTATAAATATTCACATATAGATTTTTAAAAATGTAACACATACTAAAACCACAATGGGAATAAAAATATTTTGCAAACACCAACAGATAAAAAAATATTTCTAAATGCAAATATTAGGAAAAATATGGTTTTTGTCTTTATTAGATTACTTTTCAATGTAAGTCTTACTGTAATATTCAATCAGCAAGGGAATCGAGCAAAATCTTAGGGTTATAACATATAATCAAGCGAGGAAGCAAAGTAAATCAAAACATTATTCTAATAGGAATATGAATTTGGTTTTTAACAGCTGTCTTCTGTAAAATTAAAACTTATCAAGGAGACGATATGATAAAATATTAGACAGCTGTCTTAAAAGCAGTTTTTTCACATGATTGATTAAAAACAACATAAAATATTGAATTTTACAGAGTAAGTTACTATGAAATATTTCCTCATACTTAGATTAGGAAAATATAATTTCAGGTTCAATTTAAATATTTTGGGGGAGGGGGTAGTTTAGCTACAAGTAAGTTACTAAATGTGGTCTGTTTAAATTATTAGGAGTTTTAGTTTTTTGAATCTCATGCTAATCCAATAATACATACGACAAAAAAAAATGAGTTTTATTTTTTAAACATCTTCCCTAGTCACTTTTGAATTTACTCATAAAATTAGCATCTACCTGACATAAATAAGTGAGCAAAAAATCTTTCCCCTTTCATGGTTTTTGTCTTTTATTATACGATGTGCAACATCTCTCACCTAAAGGATTGCGAATTTCGATCGCTGGAGAAGGGCCGCTCAGAGACACGGTGACCTCTTTTAGGCTGGGATCAAAAGGAATTTTCCAAGTGTTTACCGCCTCTTGCAAATGATCCGTCGATAAGAGGTGCACTTTGGAGGATTGCACGGCTTCCTCCACCCACTTTAACACCTACAGGAGGAAAAGCCAAGTTTGAGGAATATCAGAAACGTTTCCAGTCTCGCACCACCACAACCGCCCGGGGCAGCAGTTGGTTTTGGTTGCTCACAGGACGCAGGCGATCCTGCTCTGGTGCGAGGCTTGTTGTCATCGCAACGAAGACAAACCTTTTCCCACATCCAGTTACTGCAGTAGATTCAGACTAAAAGGCTAGTGCAACCCACGCTCAAATTTCAAGTTTTCAGTCTTGGAATAATATATTCAAAATGAGATTACAGTGTCCAAAACCAGTTAAGTGAAACATGCAGAGATATTACAGACTTTTATATTTCTCAAGAGATATGATAGGAATCTATAAAAAATAAGGTATTGCAAATTGTGAGATCCCTTCTTCCTCTATTCTTTCTTTCCGGATTTCTTTTAAGATCCAATTTGTAAAACATAGTTAGCAAATTACCAAATCCAATTTCAATATATTGGGTATATGAATTATAATAATATAGTATATTGTAATTGTACATAGTATAATATATAGTAGCATATTAATTATTGAAAAATTGCCATTCCAGCAAAATATTTATTTTTATGATAAAATACGTAAGTACCAAAAATAACAGGAAAAGTAACCATGTATTTTATAAAAACAGAAAAATATTTCAGGTTAGAACCAATTGAAATAGTGTATTCTTGAAAACTAGTCTTTGGGGAAAACACTAAGAATGTTGGTTATAAAAGGGTATTAATGCCTCATTGTGAATGAGGAAAACTTCTAGCTCACAAAAGTGTCCTGCAACTGCAAATATAATTGCTCATTAAACAAACAGTGCATGTCTGCACAGGTACTGCTCAGCGGAACTTACTACAATTAATTCTAAATCATGACAGTCTTTAACCCACCTCAGATCTTTCTCTTGTTCATATATCCTTCAAGACTATATCCTACTGTGAAAAGTTTCCTTTGTAATTATGTAGAAAACACTGACTAGAGCCAGATATTAAGCTACAGCCAAGCTATTCAAAATAAACAAAAACACTTTTAAACTTTCAATAGTGGTAGTCACAAATCAATTAATCAAACAATAAATACTATGCAATAACTTCACTCTCTATAAAAAGTATCTCTTTTTTTGTCCTCAAGGATGAGGAAAGTGGTTAAGATATATTATCAAATAATTAACAATGTGAGGCAATTATGTTCATTCATAAAACAAATGCTTATAGTTCAAGGTACTCTTCCAGGTACTAAAGGATTGATGAGCATATTTTTAGTCAATATTTGCTAGCTGCTCTTCTTCTCTGGACTAGTATTTACTGAATTTTTTGCAAGTATTATGCATTATTTATTTTTAATAAATCTCCTGCCTTTCCTCCAGGGTCAAGAGCACATCTCCTTCATCTTTGTATACTCAAAACCAAGTGGCATGCTCAACACTTGAAAAGATGGGATAGGCACTAATGTCCATGAAGTTGGTCATAATGATGATTATAATGATATCTTCTTAAATAAAAGAATGTTACGGGAATTCATGAAAACAGGGAGCCCTTGTTGAAATAAGGTATATAAAGTGTCCATCACAGTACTTGCCACAGAGCAGACATTCAAAATGTTTTCTTCCCTCTCCAACTAAATTCCCTTCTCTTCCCCAACTGAATATTTCAACAATGGCTTCATAGGCAAAGTGAAAAAATTCATCCATGAAAGTCAGATAAGATTTCTAAATGATAGAGGCAAAGTAATTCCAGGTACAAGAGAGGACCTGGGAAAATACACAGAGACGGAAGTGCTCCCAATATGTTGGGAACACGAGTGAATCCAACTGGCTACTGTTATGTGTTCAGAAAAAGGAGAAGCAGAAGATGAGGTTGCATGCTTGTGTCGGGGGCAGACTACGTATGTTCACAGAGTCAGGGTATAACATTTTGATTCTCATCCTAAAAACACCAGTGAAAAATTACTAAAGGGATTCAAGCAGAGGAGCAATACATTGAAAGTGGTATTTTACAAAGAAAACCTTGTAGTGGTACCATAGACGAATTGAGCAGAGAAACCAAATCTACTACAGTAAATTACCCCATAAATCAACTGACATATTTCTCCAAATTTTAACCTTGTAAAGCACTGGAATTTTAGGTGTGAAATAAAGTACAGTGTATCAACATAATTGTCCAAAGAAGCAGATGCCATATTTTGAAAAATGGGTTCTGAGACACCTATCATGCTTGAACAGAAATGTATGGATCATTCTGCTCATCAGTTCTGTCCATATGGCTACAGATATCAGATTGACTGTAACTAACACTTGACTATAAATAGAACACATATTTTAATAATCAGAGTATTGATATTTTTATGTCTTATACATAGAACAAGGATGCCTAACTCAAGGAAATAGAAAGATTTGACTTATTGTCTGAGAAAGCATTTGAAAAATTCGACTGACAATAAATAACTTTGAGGATAATGTCTGATGTAGAGACTAAAGAGGGCAGAGGACAAAAGAAATCAGATAAATGGACGGAACATTTGCTTTAAGAGTAAGACACATAATGTGGTCCTAAGTAATTCTCAACTGAAAAGGAGGAGAAGAATGAGAAAACAAGAATTATATAGCATCTCAAGTTTAACAATGAAATGCAATAGTGTTAAGTAGAAATGGAAGTGAATTCAATTTATTTATACATCCTTCCTTAAACGTATAATATATCTGTGGGTGGCTCCTCAAATATATCTTTCCTTCAAACCCAGTGTAAAGAGGTTATGACATATCACTGGAAATCTACCCTATTGTCTGTTATCCATGCATGGAAATTGCCAAGTCCTAAGCGTTCTTATGAAAATGGAAGACTTTCTAATTTAGATGCATTTTCACAAGGCCAGTGTGTTCAAATGGTACAGGATAGAAGCAGGCTTTGGTTTACTCTTAATACGATTTCCAATTCATCAACATTTATGAGGCTTTCACAAAGGGATTACCATGTATCATAATATTACTTGTTGGGAAAGATACAGCACAGACTTCTGTCAAGAGTCTCAAATCACTTTTTTATCCACTTATAAGAAAAATCAAATTGAAAACAGATGCAACCCATTTTATTAGAAAATACAGATATTACCAACATATGAATGAAAATAGATCACTGCAAGCTACAGAATCACTAGAATGAGGTTTCCGGCCTCTCACGTTCCCCATATAAGACAAAAAAATCTTTAACTGTCTAACCATGAGAAATGTTCTCACGAGATTGGAAATGATTTTCTGTAATAATGATAAATGGAATAGAACTAGAATAATGGGAGAGTCTTTGGATTGGTGCATTTTTACTAACATAAAAATTGTTTCAAACCACTCAGGAACCATTAATTGTACATTAAAAGTTTTAACGTAAAAATGATTCTTTAATGATATGTAGCAGTTGATCTCTAAAAGGACCTTGGAGACCACTGAATCCAGCTCCTTTATTTTGTATATGAGGAAACTGATTTTGAAAGAGTTCTTGTACCTTTTAAACACCTAACCAGACTGATTCTGGCTCCATAGTTATTTTTTATATAAACCCTGTGTTCCTGAAGGCCCTCTCTTAGTTTAAATATTTTGAATCCAGTGTAATAATCAATATTTAAAAATAAGTTCATATGTTTATTCCACTCTGGAAGGAGATGCAAATATTGTTTCAAAACACAAAACCAGCATACATTTTTATGTTATGAAATACAATGGTATTAAGTAGAAATGGAAGTGAAGTCACGCTTTGCACCCACCTTCAAGAACAGAACTTGAAGAACAGCTTTGTTTAGAAGTGCATTTTTTTCTTTTTTAATTGAGATATAATTGACATACAAATTAATTTCAGGTGTACAAAATAATAATTTGATATTTGCACATATTGCAAAGTGATCACCACAATAAGTCTAGTTAACATCCATCACCACACATAGTTACAACTTTTTCTCTTTTGTGATGAGAACTTTTAAGATTTACTCTCTTAGCAACTTTCAAATAAACAATACCGTATTATTAACTATAGCTACCATGCTGTACATTACATCGCTAGCACTTACTTTATACTGGAAATTTGTACTTTTTGACCCCCTTCATCCATTTCACCTACTCCCACCCTCCACCTCTGGCAACCATCAATCTGTTCTCTGTATCTATGAGTTCAGTTTTTGTTTTAGATTCCACATATAAGTGAGATAATACGGTATTCGTCTTTCTCTGTCTGACTTATTTCATTTAGCATAATGCCCTCAAGGTCCATCCATGTTGTTGCAAATGGCAAAATTACCTTCTTTTTTATGGCTGAACAATATTCCAGTGTGTATGTATATATATATATATATATGCCACATCTTCTTTATCCCTTCATCCGTTGGTGGAAACTTAGATTGCTTCCATGCCTTCGATATTGTAAATAATGCTGCAATGAGCATAGGGGGTACATATATCTTCTTGAGTTAGTGTTTTTGTTTTCTTTAGATAAATACCAAAAGTGGAATTGCTGGATCATATGATAGTCTTGTTTTTAATTTTTTGAGGAACCTCCATACTGTTTTTCATAGTTGCTGCACCAAATTACATTTTTACCAATAGTGCACAAGGGTTCCCTTTTCTCCACATCCTCACCAAATATTTGGGTCAAATCATTTTTGAAGTCTCCTTTCAGAATTCAAAAGTCCACAGGGGAGGATAATGTATAATTAGTGATGTTGAGCAAATTTTCATGTACCTGTTGGCCATCTGTATATCTTCTTTGGAAAAAAGTCTATTCAGATCCTCTATCCATTCTTCAATCGATTTTTTGTTTTTCGGTTATTGAGTTGTATGAGTTCTTTATTTTGGATATTAACCCCTTATAAGATACATGACTTGCAAATTATTTTCTCCCATTTGGTAGGCTGCCGTTTCATTTTGTTGATGGTTTCCTTCACTGTGCAGAAGCATTTTAGTTTGTTGTAGTCTCACTTGTTTATTTTTGCTTTTGTTGCCTTTGCTTTTGGTGTCAAGTCCAAAAAATCATCACCAAGACCAATGTCAAGGAGCTTACCACCAATGTTCTCTTCTAGGAGTTTTATGGTTTCGGGTCTTACGTTCAAGTCTGTAATCCATTCTGAGTTAGAGTCTGTTATTTGGTGTAAGATAGTGGTCCAGTTTCATTGTTTTGCACGTGGCTGTCCAGTTTTTCCCCTATCATTTATTGAAAATAAATGCATTGCATATTTTTGGCTCCTTTTTCGTAAATTAACTGACTATATACGTATGGGTTTATTTCTCAGCTTTTTATTCTATTCTATTGATCTATCTGCCTGTTTTTACGCCAAGAGCATATTATCTTGATTACTATAGCTTTGTAATATAATTTGAAATCGGGGAGCATGACACCTTCAGCTTTGTTCTTCTTTCTCAGTATTGCTTTGGCTATTTGGAGTCTTTTGTGGTTCCACACAAATATTATGATTGTTTGTTCTATTTCTACGAAAAATGCCATTGGAATTTTGATCGTTCAACAGTGAATCAGAAATAACGGCAGTGAAAAACAAAAATCAATGCAGGTGTTTTTAAAGAGAAATGGCATGCAAACCAGTGATTTGAATAGCTGTATATTTTTATCACTACTTGGATAGCAACTTGTCAAGAATTGAATTACATAAAATATTAAAGCCTTTAAATCTATATTGTATCTGATGTGAGAAAGCTTTGTTACATTTCCAAGTCAACCATTTTGTACTGAACCTTACATGACAGCAGAGACAGACTTCGCTCACCTCTGACCTGGCTAAGAGAGAGACGCTCCTCTGGACAACAAGAGAGCCTTTCCCTGTGGGTTCAAGTTCATTTCTACTCCTCAGTATAGCACAGAGCCCACAGTTCAGAACTTTTTAGAAGTCACTGCATATTTATTGAGA